>NW_024344378.1:24268672-24350070 GCF_902729225.1 Pteropus medius | reverse complement strand
GCATCTAAAATTTAGGCGAGAAATTGACCCAGCTCACCGATATCTCAAGGGAAAACTCTGATATTTACAAGAATGAGGCAATGGTTCCCAAATAAGTCAGTCATCAGAACCCCTGGTGGTTTTAAAATATAAATGGATCTCCACACTCCACCTCAGATCTACTAAAGAGGGTCCACACAGTGGGACCCAAGAATCTACATTTTTTTAAACCTTCCCAGAAAATTCTGATGCTCACCAGGTTTGGAAACTTCAAGGGGCATAGTGACTATTCCTGAATGACATTAAGTCACCAGGTAAACAAAAAATACTTAGACCTAAATCTCAGCTCCTAAAAAAACAACTTCAAGGGCTTATACTCCTATTAAATTACAGAGAGAGCCCTTGAAAGAAATGTCCATTAGGTCGGGCCTGGTTAGTACTTGGATGGGAGACCACCTAGGAAGACCAGGGACAAATAAGGGATTGTAAGCTGACAAGGTCCTTGCAATCTGCGAGGTCAACCAAGGGTTGCCTCGCCTAAAAAGAAGGAAAAAAAAAAGTCCATTAGACTAGTATTTCTCTCTTACCAAAACAGAGTAAAAAAATAAATAAATAAAGTCCCTATAATGTTGATCGACATCCTTGAAGGTGCTATGCAAATGAAATACGGTAGAAGTAATTTCATTCCAGATGTCTAAACAACTCAACATGTTTCCTATTTTGCCTTGGCCAGAAAACTCACTGAAACGTAGAGTGCAGTTTCAGAAACCACCTGACTTAAAGGCCCTGGCACATCTCTCTTTCTGCTTCTATGTTCTAGTTTTTTGTTAACTCTTATTATGTGTGTTCTTATGTTCTAAATATTGTAAATAGGTGGGGTGGGTTTTTTTGCATTGTAAATCACCTTAAATCCTTACAAGTAGGTGAGAGAGCATTAATAAAAATAGTATACAGTACGAGACTGGAATAAAGAAATTTGGAATTCAAGTTCAATCTCAGTGCCATGGGGCTTTAGAGACAATTTCAGTTGACTTAATGGCTGTGTCAAAGTATTCAGATGTAAATTTAAAAGATTCTGAACTGGGGGGCAAAGCAGAACCCAGCTCCGCAGTACGCCTTAGATGTGGAATTTGATCTCCCTTTCATCAGATTTCTGACTCAATTCGTTTGTAGGCCAGGGCTACGGCACAGACTTTAAACCACATTATAGCCACAGAAACTGTATGAGCTTCTGCAGGTTGGTCAGAAAACCCCAAGAATGTTTCAAAATGTTCTTGGTTATAACCATTTTCTCAAGGAAATGATGCAATAAAGTAGGGTTCAGGTACTGTATAGGAGTTCTGCCTTAATCCAGTTTCACTTCAGGCTCGGTGCCAAAGGCAGCTAGCAATAATAAGGAGTGGCAATTCAGAAACTTACTGCTCTCAGTCTGAAAGACCATCATCTCTTAAGTAGGAATACACTTAAAAAGCAGGTAGCAAAACAGAATGCTCTATTTATGAGGAAGTCATTGAGTCTCTCCAGTCTCCAAACAAGCCCCTATGAACCCCAAGTGCATTTAAATAGCTCCAAAAACTACCCCCAAAACCTAAAGCCTAAGCATTTGCTAAACACATTACACTGGGCAAATTAAACTTACTCTCTATGCCTCAGTTTCATTTACCAAGTGAAACATAATAGTATCAATCTAATTAGGTTGCTGGAAGGATTAAATGAGGTTACACATGTAAAGAGTTTAAAAGACTAGCACATAAAAAGCACTCAATCCATAGCAGCTACCATTAGTGTATTTTTAATAGTACCACTGTCTCCAGATGCCTTCTCTGTGTGAGCTACAGTGCTAGGCTCTCTCTACATATGATCTTCATCCTCGCCACAACCTTTGAAGAAAAGTACTATTATTCCCATGTTACAAATGAGGGCACTGAGGCTTCAGGGGCTAATCCTGCCCAAGAACACACAGTTAATAAATGGACAAGACAGGGGTTGAACCTAGATCAGGCTGATACCCAGACTGCATTTTCCCACATCAAGATATCTTTAATTCTTGTTTACTGCAGTAAAAATATGACGAAAAGTACAAACCACTGATGTCTAAATAGTTCACCTGGATATGGTAATTTGATTTTTAAAATGTTACATGAATCGAAAAAAAAGCCTGCAGTTTTGCAGCAAACTGTTAACAGCATTTACATCTGGGAGGTAAAATTGGGGAAGGGTATGGGGAAGGTTTTTACCTTATGCTTTCCACATTTTTATATTATCTCATCTTTTATAATAAGCATGAGGGTTTTTAGGTAAACTTTTTATTGAAGTATAACATGCACACGGAAAAGTGCACCAATCGTAAATAATACAGCTGGATGGGTTCTCACAAAGAGTGCACACCCATGAAACCAGCACGTTTATCAAAACTGTTAATAGAACTGACCTTCTGAAGCCCCCTTGTGCCTCCTTCCCATCACTAATTTCTTGGAAAGGTTACTTACCGTGATACTGACTTCCAACACCATAGATTAATTTTGCCTGATTAATTTTATATTATTTATACGTCAATATATTTATATTACATATTGCTATAATACAATATACGAATATATGTTTATCCTTTTATGTCTGGCTTCTTTCCCTCATCGCATTTGTGCTTGTGTGCGTGTCTCATCCATATCCTTGTGCATGGTTATAATTCCTTCACTCTCATTGCTGTGGTGTTTGACATCATCAACTATACCATTCACTTGTCCATTCGACTGTTGTTAGACATCCGAGTTGAGTTTAGGGCTACCGTTGAGGAGAGCGCTGCTTTGAAAATTCTTGGCATGGCTTTTGGTGCCCATGTGGACACAATTCTATTGAGTCTTTAACTAGGATTGTTGGGTCATAGGGTGTGGGTGTGTTCAGCTTTAGAAGCATGAGTATTTTTTATCATTTTTTAGAAGAAGAAATGGAGGTAAATTTAACCTGTCACTATGCATTTTAGTCTTCCTTATCTTACTTATGACACATCTGTCCCTGTTCTCTTGTTTGATATTAGCAGTCACGTCTATAAAAATTAGGCCCTGAGTTCTTGGTCAGGAATCTGGCCTCCTCCAAGACCAGAGTGTCATTTTTCAGAAAATCACGATCGACGTTCACGGCATTATCAAGAAGGCGGTGTACTGTGTGCGAGGGAGTACAACACAGGCCTCAGTTACGGACCAGCACTCACTCTCATTCACCCACACTGAGGCTCGTAACAGCAACGATCATACAGGTACTAAGCATCACATAGAAATTACCTTTTTTGTCTTAGGTTTTCAGGGGTATATTTTGCTTTGGCTGCCACTTTCCAGGACGGTCATTGGCTGGGCAAGGTAGATCTGTCCACTACCTGATCGTCTTCATTTGCCAACAAAACTGCCCCCAAATGCCCTCCAAGCCACCCGAACAGGTTTTTTCTCTGGCCAGCCCTTCAACTCCTCTGCTCTTCTGTTCTTCACTGTCCACATGAGCAGAGAATCCCATAGCTGAACTGTCAATTCCCCCAGGTGGAGCCAGGGCTTCTGGCTTCTCAGGAGGTACAGGAAGGGGAGGTACTGCTCTCTGGGATGCTCTGAGCTCCAGGAGCACTCGGGCTGAGGCCACAAAGCAGCTGGAAGGCAACCCGGACAACGACCCTCACAGGCACAAAAGGCTTTGGGGTCCCAAGAGGGTCTTATCCCTCATGCTGATGCCTGTACCACCATTAGCACTGCTTGGAGCTGTGTGCCAACATATTATTACCAATGAAATATTGACAGTTACAGCTAATCAGGAGGCAGAATATAGTGATTAAAGTTGGTGTGGGAGTCAGTCTGCCCAGCTTCAAACCCCAGCTCTGCAATTTACTGACTGTGTGTCCAGTGTCCCTGTGTCATGGGTTGTGGGGAATACAGAAGCTAATTCACGTGCACACCTAGCACAGAGAAGGCATTCAAAAATGTTAGTTGCCATTAAAATATTAGTATGACATAGAGATTAAGGCCATGGGCTCTAAAGCCAGAGTGTTCAGCCAAATTCCAGCTCTTTCGCTCACTTCTGTATGATGCACGAGATGCAGGCAAACTACTTAACAGCTCCATGCCTCAAGTTTCTCACCTGTAAAATGGGCATCTTAATTGTATCTCCCTCAGAAGATACTTGTAAGGATGGATTACTGAGAGAATACAGTAAGCACTAAGAACAGCGCCTGGCATATAAAAAGTCCTATATACATTTTAACTATGGTCATTGTCACAAGCCAATCAAATAAATATTTCTCACACAAATCTTTCAAGTGTTCATGGAGGTTCTTGTGATTAACACACGAGTCGCCTGGGCACAGATATTCACAGATGAATAATATAACACGAATTTATCTGAAAACATTTCTGAATTCAAAATATTTTCCAAATCAACTCATGGTTGAAAGTACAACTAATGCCATAAGAGAGGCTGGGACAATTTTTAACAATAAAAAGTGAGCCTTCATATTCAAAAGGTACGAGATCATTGGATTTGCTTGTTTGTTTATTATTTTGTTTTATTTTGTAACTGAAACCTAAAGAAGGTATGTCACTTGCCCAGGGTCACCCAGTGTGGTGCTCTAGACTGGAGCTCAGCTTGAGTCGCTGCCCTGGACACTTTACCAGGCTCCATACAGAAGTTCTGGCAGCTTCCCCAGGTTTTCCTCTGAGACATGCTGCAAGTCAAATCATCCTTTAAAAATTAATTTTCTGACACAGCCATTTTTGCTCCTTTTAACCAGTTTCGATGCTTTCCTTTACAAGGACATTAAGTAGTTCAACCAATGAAAAATTAAGTAAATTCAAACAAATTACCTAACATATGGGGAGGACCTGAGCGTCCTCTCTGTAAAAGGTGAAGACGACCAGCTTTCCTCTCCTCTGTGGAGCACTGCAAGGCACAGCCTAGGCAATGAGGACAGCTTGGAAACCAGTCCGAGCCTGGTCCCAGCACAAGAGCAATTTCTTGGTGCTTCTCCCAGTCCCAATCAGCCTAGGAGTGTGACCTCAGTGGTTATATGATAGTCTCCTCTTGGTCATCTTAAAGCCATTCTCCTCTCTCTTCTCCTCAAAGGCAAATCAACACTGTTGGGCAGAAGGTTGAAGAAAGGGAGGGTCTCTGGTCAGGGGGTCAGAACATGGCTTGGTGAATTTCAGGCCAGTGGGCTCAAGCATTCACCTACATTCTATTCCCTTTGAGTCATCCTCTTTCTCCTCTCTCCTTAGACCAGCAGTGATCAGCTGGAGTAGCTAATACTTCCCAAGTGATCGATTTCACAGAATGAGAGAAGTGTAGAGCAAGGGCCATTAATGCATGATGAGCCTTTATGGTCATTTCTTACTTTTCATATTCTAACAGATGACCCCTGCTCTTTAGACCTTTATGACATGATATAAACCTACTTGAGTCCGGAAATAACACTCTTTGAAAAAATCAGAGAAGACCCTCTGGCTACAGAATATTTATTATTAAGCGCCACTTAGGATATTAAGCAATTCCCCCAGAAAACCACACTGCTCTTAGCAAAGGTCCCCCAGGACTCAAGAGGCAAATGAGCAGCTCCTCCCCACAAGAGCATCCCCTTATCTCTGACCCCACCCCTTCCTGTCTTTTGTCAGTTGCTGGGAGAGAAAAACAGTCAACATAAATTGAGCAGCAATTTTGGCCTGGGTATGGATTCTCTGAAGACTTCCCTTGAAAGCAACTAGAGGGAAAAAGAGAAATTGACATGGGGGAGGGGGAAAAAAAAACCCTCAAGGAGAGATACAACTGTAGATTTGGAGCAGGAACTGACAGAAAAAATCTCAGGGGACAGTGGCAAATGTGCCTCTGGATCATCAGGGAGAGGTCCAAGGTAGAGGCCTTCAATAAAAAACTGGGAAAGGAAGAAAGCTAGTTTATGTCCATTTAAAGCTGAAAATCTGGATTGAAATTTTATCACAACATAGAAAACGCTGAGGAGTGAAAGTAGCTATACGCACACATACAATGTGTTCTGTAGAATTCTGCTCAGAAACAGGCAAAATTAAGCTATGGTGTTCCAGATGCCTATTTAGGTGGTAAAACTATAAAGAAAAAGGAGGTGGTTACCATAAATCAAGATAATATTATGTGTAGTTAGCTTCCGGGGTACTGGCAATGTTCTATTTCTTGACTTGCGTGGCAATTAAACAGGTATTAACTTTATAATCGTTTGCTATGCATTCATATTTTATGACCTTCTTATTTCAAATGAAAAATAAGTTAAAAAAGATAAAACAATTTCAAGTACACGGATTACAGAATTATATTCAGAAGCTTTAGCAGTTTAACAAAAGACTAGAGCCAATACCAGAATAATCCATGCAGGAGAAAGCAAACATAGTTATTAAAATAAAAGGCACTCCTCTCCCAGCCTAATTTCATGGTTTGCTTTGGTGTGGAGACTCAAAGTCTACATATATAAAACCATACTAGCAAACTCTATCTGCCCAGGATGATAAATGTAGCACACCTACCAACCAGAAGGTGTGCTACATTCTTCAGTGCTCACACCTCCTCACTATTGTTCACTGTTTACAGAGCACTCACATTCCTCAACTCACAGCCAGTAGCTGGGGTTAGACTCATTGCTGGATAAAGGCAGCCTCAGACAATAGAAAGCTCATCCCAGCACAGTTCAAGCAAGAATCAGAAAACAGACCAGCACAAGATCTCAGAAAGCCACCTCAAGGCCCCTTTATGACAATGACTTTCCCATTGCCAGGAAGAGGCCCACATTTTTCTCATGTGGAAATGAGATGAAGAAACAAGCAAACTACTGTGAGAATGAGAATGTCACCTTCTCTGAGTCACTTTCATTTTACAGTTAAAGCACCTGCCAAAGACATTATAAAGATTAGCTTCCCCTACCAGACCATAAACACCTTGAGAATGAAGTTGTGTCCTCTCGTTTCTAAGACCCCAGGATTTTACAGTTTCTGAAGTATGGTATATGCTCATTAAACATGTGCTAATAAATAAATGAATGAATGAATATATGAAGTACAAACTAATGAATTTACGGAATTGTTTTCCATCCCATATCATCATTCCTACACAGTGCATTAAGACTTTTTAAAGCAGTAACTGCCTTTTTAACAGATTGCCAATGTGTCTTCCACTTCTTAGTAAAAGGTTTCATGGCATATATAAATTCAGATGTGGAGAGGGCTGACAGGTTAATTATAGACACAAAGAGCAGGGACAAATGGACTATGAGGTAACTGAGTCTAAATGTGCCTTCCCTGGACAAGCATTTATTAATAAGCCTGCAAAGATTTACTGTGCACAGCCAGGTTCAGCTCTATGTCAGGCTTGGGAGCAGGGGTTCAGATTAGGGGAAGGCACACTTTCTGCACTTGAGGAATTCGGTGGCTGGGAAGACAACCTGTACCTGTGAGAATAATCAAAGAGATCTCATCAGGACAGCCGGTAGAAGACAGGGGGAAAATAGGGCCTAGAAACTGAGTGAGGCACTTGCCTTTTAGGGGGCGTGGGATGGTCAGAGAAGACCATCTCAGTCCTCTAGACCCACCGGGAAGGAAATGTGGGTAGGACTGTAGGTGGCAGAGAAGCCTAGAAGAGGCCCCCAATTCTTTTCCTCCTGCACCTCCCATCATACATACTCCTTCAGCTGCTGCAGGCACGGACTTAAGTCAAAAGAATCCATAGGGATCTTCCCTTTCCCTCACCCCCGTCTCCAAGAAAAAAAAGAGATGTTCAGACGGCTGGGGAGGGAAGTTTAGGGTCACCTTCAGCAAGTAGATGGGCCCAAGAATGGAATGTGAGGTAAGGCATGGACACCACGGAGTGCTTTTGGCTTCTTTTTTTCATTCAGTGAAAAAATATTTATTGGCTACCTTCTAGGTGCAGGCACTGAATATGGAGACTCTCGGTTGGACATCAATCTTGTCTTTAGCCCAAACTAGATGACTGAGCCTGGGTCTCCCTATGGTTTCTAGTGGTCTCCGATTGAACCTGGGCTCTTCCAAAGAGATGAGGTCCTTCTAAGTTTTCAATTATTCCTTTGATTCAGGTATTTTCCTGGGGGAAAAGAGCCGATTGGTTGATAATCCGGGAATGCCAGGAAGAAATAAGGCCATGTTTATGCGGGCTTTTTTGTTTCCAAAATTCTGACTTTTCTCCAAAAGGTATTAGGGAAGTGAGACCTGGCCACGGCTGAGATCCCAAGAGTGGGCAACGAGTTGTTTTGGTTGTGTGTTTAAAGTTAATCCCACTCGCCTCCCAGGAAACTCCCCACCCACTCCACTTCACGTTCCAGGTTGTCCCGGGTGCTTCCAAACGCCGTTCAGCCACTCTGCGACTTGCGAAGAACCGAAAAGTGCTGTCTCCCAGCGTGCGGGATCTGCGGGGACCCTCATACCCTCGCCGCTTAACAAAGCGCGTCCACACTCCGAGCCGCGCTTCCGGGGCGAAGGACCGAAAGCTGCCCCATTCTTTTTCACGGACTCGGTAGTGCCCGCCCGGGCGCCGCCCGGCTCGCCCGTGAGCGCAGCGTCGGGGAAGGGGCGGCGGGGGGCGCGGGGGGCGGCGGGCCCGAGGAGCGCGGAGAGCGCTCCGCGCACGGCGCTCCTGGCGCACCTGGATGCGCCTGGCGGTCCCAGCTCCGCACCCGGTTCCCGAAGCCGCCGTCTCCGACAGCGCCCTCGGAGCCCCAGACTCCCCAGATCCCCTCCAGGCCACGCCGCTCCCCAGCCTGGGAGCGCCTCGCTCCCTGCGCGCCCCAGGCTCTCTTACCCGGGAAATGGCGAGAGGCTGCTCGAAGTCCTTGCCCCCCACGAGGCGGAAGCCCCAAGGCCCCGGGCCCTGGAGTACTATCTGCTGGGTGGTCATGGCGTTGCGAAGGCGAGCGGTGGCCCACGGGGAAAGACGCGGCAAGACGCGGCGCGGCGCGCTGGGCTCCCCCGGCAGCTTCGGAGAAAGAGCGCGCGCCGCCGCCCCTGGGAGCCTGGGGCGGGCGGGAGCGAGGGCGGGGGCGGCTCCGCCCAGGCCGCGCTGAGGCCGCCGGCCCCGCCTGTTCTCTCGCCCGGGGCCCGCAGCCACTCTCCGCTCAGGGGCCTGCGGAGAGCCTAGGCTGGGAGTCGGTCCGAGAGTACCCCGAGTCCGATCGGCGGGCTCGGTTCTCCGCAGCTCCGCCCCGGACCGCAGCACCGCCGAGTCCACTCACTAGGTGAGAGGCAAGCAGGTTCCGACAGACCAAGGCTTGGCCTTTTTTAAAACGAGTTTAGAAGTGCTGTGCAAAGTCAACCCTCTGATTGCAGCTCCATTTTCACTTGCTTTTTGTAAACGGTAATGATGTATAAAAGGTGCTTTCGAATGAGCTCATTCGATGCTATGAAGCACAGTCAAGGCATTTAGCCCCACTTTTCAGCTGATGTAACTAGGTCAGCTTGAGGTTAGAAGACTTCCCCGAGGCTACACATCTGGTCAGTCCTGTGTTAAGGAAGCCCTTACAGGAACTTTTATAATGCTAATGAGACCAGCGCACGCTGTTATAATTGGACTTCAAAACCTTCCTAGAAACCTTTCCTTTAGGCTGGATTTCGCTGTAGGTTCTGACCTTTCCCTTCAGGTTTGGCCCGGGCCAAGGACTAAGTACGTGGAAAGGGCACGGGGTTGAGTAGGAAGACCCGAGTTCCCAGCCTGCCACTAGCCTCCCAACTGGCCTCCCTGCCACCCTCGCCCTTGAGTGCTTTCTCCGCGCCAGAACAGACCATGTCTCATGCTGTCTGTTGGGTCCCCACTTTACTCTGATTAAAGCCGAAATACTTGAAATGCTTACAAGGCCACCCAGTGATGCCAACTCCTTCTCTGACCTTATTTCCAGCTGCCCTGTCCCCACCGCACTGGGGCCTCCTTGCTCCTGCCTCAGGGCCTCTGTCTGGAATGCTCTTCTCCCAGACATTCCCGTGGCTTTCTCTTTGTTCACATGTCATCATCCCTGAGCACCCTCCTTAAAACCTCTTCTCTAGAACGCCCTGTCACCTTCACCTGCTTTATTTTTCTCCATTAATCACCATCTGATATATACTCAATATTTCACTTGTTATTTGTCCTACCCCCACCTCTAAGCATTAGTTCCATGGGGGTAGGATTTTTATCAATTTTGATGGCTGCTGTGTCCCAGTGCCTAGAATAGTGCCTGGCACATAGTATTTGAATGCAATACAATGACCATTCTTATGACAACTTACCCTTTCTGGGCCGTTTCCTCAGAGTTTTCTTGGCACTTATTCATCCTGGCCCCAGTGCCTCAGTGCGGTGTTTGGCACAGAGCACATGCTCAATGTATGCAATATTATGATTTATAAGAAACACATATTTGGTCATTCAGATGACCAAAAATATATTTCTTGTATATATTTCGACCACAAATCCTGGCTCACAGCTCCTAAAAACCTTGGAATTTCCCAAGTGTCTGAGAGTGATAAAGATGTCTTTTGTTATGGGAATGTAGTGACTTTTAGAAAGTACCTAAGGATGAAGGCTGGTTGCTAGGAGAACCAACCACGTGATGAGAGGGTTAGAATTTTTCCCTCCCATCCCCGCCTCCAGGATAGGGAGAGGGGCTGGAGATTGAATTAGTCGCCAAGGCCAATCATTTAATCAGTCGTGCCCTTGTAATGAAACTTCCATAAAAACAGACTGTAACTCAGAAATTCCCACAACCTCCTCCTTGGGTTCGATGAATTTGCTTCTGAGAGCTTCCAGGTTGGTGAACAGGTGGAAATTCGGGGAGAGTGGTGTGCCTGGAGAGGGCATGGAGGCCCTGAGCCCCTTCTCACAAACTTTACTCTATGCATCTCTTCCATCTGGCTGTTCCTGAGTCACATCCTTTTATAATAAACCAGTGATCTAGTAAGTAACATGTTTCTCTGAGTTCTGTGAGCCATTCTAGCAAATTAATCAAACTGAAGGAGGAGTTTGTGAGAACCTCTAATTTATAGCCAGCAGGTAACAACCCGGACTTGTGATTGGCAATCTCAGTTAGAGGAGGTCGTTAAAACCGCCAACTACAGCCGGTTGGTCGGTTGGTCGGAAGCACAGGTATAGGCCCCAGCTTGCATCTGACTTCTGAGGTGTGTGCGTGGGGGCGGGGCAGGGGCAGTCTTATAGGACCAAACCTTTAACCTATGGGATCTGATGCTATCTCCAGGTGGACAGGTAGTGTCTGAATTGAGCTGAATTCTTGGACACCAGGCTGGTGTCCGAATTGTTTATTGGGCATGAGGGACCCCTGTAGGAACTGGGTTCAGGAACCCAGTTTAAGATGTTAGTTAAAAGCAAGGCTCTGTCTCCTTGTGATCCTGAGGAGTCCTGTGCACAGATTTACACACAGAAAGATCATCTTATTTGTCTGATTATCACAGCAAAAATACCTATTTTTAGGAATGGTTTGCTTGTATTTAGAAATCCAAGTGGATTTGTGCTATCTGTATATCTCTCCCATCCCCTTGCATCCTGATATGCTTTCTTGAATCTGAGAGAAAGGAATAGAGTTATAGCCAGGAACCAGCCTCTTGCTTCATCAAAGCCCCAAATCCACCCATTTTGATTAAGACTCAGCTGATTAGAAAACATTTTAGTGTTTCAAGTCCTGGCAGAATTTTGGAGACTTGCCAACTTCTGAGTCTGGCCTTAAATGTGAAGTAGTTTTGAGTATTTTGTGTCCTAGGAGGAGACTAAAGTTGAAAAGCCACAGCTTCTGTGCCCCATGAGGAGTGGGGCTGCCTCTCATTCATTCCCATGTGTCTTACAGTGAATTAGGTTACATCCCCAACAGTGCTTATTCTACACAATATTCTTTACAGATATAGGCATTAGTACACTTGTGAGGGTTGTGAGCCCTCAGTTGCTTCATTTAGTTGTTAAATGTTCTCAGTTGTCTGGATCTACATAGCAAGAACTATAAAACATCAACCCTTCGACCCAGTTATCCCCTTTATGGGCACTGATTCCGAGGGCATAATTTAAAAGAAGAAAAAAAGCTATATGTACAAAGATATTTATAGCTTCATTATTTATAATGACAAAAAACTGGAGTCAACCAGTAACAGAAAAGTGGCTAAATATGGTATGGCCATATGAGGGAATAGTATGCAGCATGAAAATGATGACCATGAAGACTGAGAAGACAGGGAAATAAAATGAGTGGAACAAAATTATTTGCAAACCAAATATTATTATTATTTGTACATTTTATGTTAAAAATAAAAACTGTCTTCTTATTGATAAAAATTAGGAGAAAGTACAAAAACTAACTTCGTATTGGGAGATAGAATTGGAGAATTAAAAAATAATAATTTCTTCTAATGATGATGTTAAAATCAGTAAAATGGTCTCAGGTCCTTGGATTGCAGACTAAATGCCAATCTTTCTGGGGGTAGGGAACCTCATCTCTTTTTAACCTCCACCAGGAGCTAGCTCTGAGCTGGGCACATAGCATGTAATCAGAAAATACCCAGACGAATTGACATCTCTGACCCCTAAACACAAGCAATCCTGTCTTATTTTAAACACCACTGCTTATTTACCCATACTCTATAGTTCCCTCAGACTCTTGACTTCTGCCAAGGCCTTAAGCAACCTCTCTGAACTTCAGTTGCCTTGTTGTTATTATAATGCATTCCATAAAAGTTTGTGGACCTAAACAGCCTCCATCAACTATCTGGATATGGGGGGAGGAGGAGTGGGGAAATGGGGGGATGCCGGAGAATGCTGGAGAAATGGAAGCAAGGAGGGCAGGAAAAGGACAGAGGAGTCAGCGGGGACGGAGGGTCTTTCCAGCTCTCCGTCTAGTTTTACAGTGTGGACAGGGTGAGGGTGTTTGCAGGCCGATTCTCCCTCTGGCTTCTGCTAATCTGGCAACATTCACACCCAGAGTGCCACTGCCAGGACCCTCCAGAGCCACTCTTTCGAGACTTTGCTTCCTGAAACAACAGCCCCATTTCTTAAGAACAGAGACTATGACTTTGCTAAGCTTAACGTATGGTCTTATTTAATCTCCAGGACAAGTCCTGGACTCGCCCAGGTGACTGCAGAGCTTCCTTTCCTGAAGATCGCCTACAGGACCCCTCCTCTGAGGCTGAGCGATTTTGCCCCTGGCCCAAGTGGGAGCTAGGTAACTCTCAGACTCTACGCCAACGCTAAGATCTGAGGCCGGTTCTGCCCAGCGGCGGGAGACAGCCAGAAGCTCTGGTCTGGCGGCCGCCAGGCCTGGAGCACAGTGGCTCCCACGTACCCAAACCTGCGCAACAGCCTGGGGCTCCTGGGTCAAATGACACCGGAGCGGTTTGCTTTCTCTTTTTTGCAAAGCAAACCGAAACCCAAGCTCACGAGGCTTGCAGAACAAAGACATCTTCCCCCTGCCCCGCGCGCCCCCATCCTATCCTGCGGGTCTAGTCGTGTTCAACTCCTAACCCGGCTCCCAGGGGCAGTGTGTCCTTTACTGGGGTCCCATGCGCGGCTCATCTCCGGGTCGTTCCAGAACAGTCCACTCTGCAGATGGTTCCAGGACGGTCCACGGCGGGCCCCGCTGGGGGAGGTGCTCTCGTCTGAGCCAGGTACTGGGCAGGGAATGCAGCTTCTAATTTTTGCTTTTCTCCGGCTTCCTGCTCCGGCCCAGAGGAAATCCTGAAGTGGCCACTCAGGATTGGGTGCCTCTGGGATTCCAGTGGGCACATAGCATGCTCCATGGCACGTCGGGCATGAGGACACCTGCGCACAGGACCCGGTTACCCGGTTACAGTTCCCTCGGGGCTGGTAAAGGTGTGGGCAGATGAGTCTGAGGCTGGTCCTATACCTAATAGACAAGAAGTTGAGGGGTCAGCTCAAGAGCGGTAACGGTAATGCCCACCTGCCGCCTAGCCCCCACCTGGAGAGGTGGCATCAGAATTCTCTAACGGAAGTGAGAAACCTGGACCTGGACTACCATTTCTCAAGCATGCCTGAATATTGAGAAGAAGAAATTCCAAAATAGGATCATAGATAAAGTGGTTCATTTTAACATTTATGTTGGAGAAGTTAAGACAAAAACACACACACACAAAATGTAATTGTATTGTTCACAGGATCATGAATTAATTTTAAAAAAATGTAATTTATCTGTGAATGGGGCCTCCTAAATTTGTGTGATGAACATATTTCATTTCTATGGCTTTATATGTAACTTCGTCTAGAGAAACTTTGAAAGTCTAGATTTGAGTCTTTAGCTCACATGGAGCCAGCCCTTGGACCCCTCCCTAAAAGAGAAAAGTGGCTTGGGGTCAGGGTTACCCAACGAATCCTAGCCCAATACCCAGGCAATAAACACTGTCCTTATTACTAAACGGTGACTGTGAGTCAGAGTGTGCTAGGAACTTGACATGTTTTGTTGCATTTCATTGAGACAAGAGCCCGGTGAAGTGTCGCGATACTCTTGCTACAGGAGAAAGCTGAGGCACTGATGCACAATCCAGATCCCCCTTCATGGAAGGATTTGTCCCAGGTGCTAGGAGTTGTCAGCTTTGAGTCCCTTCAGGAACTGCCTTTACTGCAGAGAGCAGCCTTGCCCAAAGACTGCCCTTCCCCAGGCTGCCTGCATTCAATGACTATTATAAGTGAGGGTAAAGATGGGCCATTTGGGCCTGACATAGGAAAACTCCGATGGGTCATTCTGGTTCCAGAGCTCCCTGTGGAATAGGATGAGGCTGTCAGGCCTGTATGGCAGCTCAACCTTTCCCTCTGCTCAATCCAGCTTCCTCCTCGCTCCCTTCCACAGGCCTTGACACCAAGGACCCTTCTTAATTAATATCCATGTGCTATACTCTGCCTCTGGGACCAGGGAACCAAGCCTGCAATAGGTGCAGAGAAGTTAAGAGACTTCCCTAAAATCACTCAGTAACCAAGTAACAAGGCAAAGTCTGGGCTGGGGAGGCAGAGGAAGATCTGTAGGGTCTGGAGGGCTTTATAAGAGAAGAGAGAGGAGCAGGAGGTTATTCAGAGGTTCCTAGGATCCCAGAAGACCCCTCAGGTCCATAATTCATGGAGGTCCCAAAGGCCAGATCTCCCTGCTCCCCTGGCAGGGACAACCACAGCCCAAGTGTCAGCAACTGAAATAGACTAAATCTTTAAGTGGATGGCTTTCCTGACTTCCTCTTTGGAGAAGGTGAAATTCGAGATACACTTTAAAAATATCAGGCAGATATAAAGGCAGAAAGGCCATAACAGGCAACAGAAACAAAACAAGGTAGCGGGGATGGAACACCGTCTGCTGACCTGACATTATTGGATAATAGGCAGGCTGGAAAATTCTGTGGGGAGGGCTCTGAATACCAGTGATCTGATGTGGTATGCAATGGGGACAGGCAAAGGCTTTCCTTTAGCCTCATTCCACCCATTCCACCCATGCTCTCTCTCTGTGACCGACCCCCACCGCCCCGACCCCACCCCAATCCATTTCCTCTCAGGGTTAGCCTGTGCTGCTGGCCTGATCTGGCCATGGCTGATACCGAAACTGACTATTTATAGCACTTGGAGACAGTTGGAGTAGCAGGGCCAGTTTCCATGACGCCAAGGCTCCTAGAGAATGGCTTCTTCTCTGCTGGGTCCCCGTCCACCCCTTCTGGGTTCCTCTTCTCTCCCACTGTTACCTCTAACACTCTGCTTCCATGTGGTCATTCCTGGGGTAGCATTACCACTGCTGCTGGGTGAGAACAGAGCAGGACACCAGCTAACAATGACGATGCTGACTCCAGGTACCACCACCTGTCCCATTGACCCCCTCCCCTTATTATGCCACATTCTAGACTGAGGAGGGGTCCCTGCCATCACCACTGCGTGCTGTGGGGTCTTCTGCTACCCACAGTCTTAGCCACCTAGCTTCTGCTTTCAACTCCTACTCACTGACCACCTGAGGTTATGAACCCCAGAACTTTGGAAGAGAGAATACAAATTATAGAGTCTGGAGGTAAAAGAGGTCAGGAAAAAATAAGGTGAGAAAATGATGAAGATGTCTGCCATCCTAGCCTGATGTTAACTCCTATTTTAGGTCTTTGGAGCAAGGTCAAATAGAGTTTTGTCAGCTGTATTTGGCAAGTCATTTAGCTGACTGGGGCTTTTTTTTTTCTTTTTCTTTTATGGTTTACAACTATTTATTGAACACGTCCCATTTGCTACACACTGTTCTATACACTTGAATATCGACAGCAAACAAAATAGACAAAGATGTCCTCCCGTGTGGAACTCACATTTTAGTGTAATAGACAAACAATAAGATAAAGAAGTAAACTATATGGTATGTTTTGTGTACGTATGTTTATATAGATGTGTGTGTATTAAAATAAGTATGTGTGTGTATATGTGTATTTGCATGCATGTTTTCTTGCCAAAATGGCCTAGAGGCAAAAATACTCCAGAGCAATGAGTATACCTGGTATCCTGACCTTGGTTTCTTAATGTCATAAAAGGTACCAAACTTCACAAGGAAATTCTAGGGCTGCAGCACGATAGGTACAAGATGAGTCCAGAATAGCTGGTTAAGCAGAAAGTAAGAAAGTGCTTGAAAAAGTGGCGGGTATGTGTTACAAGGGTACAGAAGCCCGCTGAAAGGGGCTCCCACTGGCCAAATTTGAAACAATATAAGCATTAAAATGATGAGGAATTCTAACCTATTGGAAAAAACAAGAATCTACAAGTCCACACAGTCAATAGATGGACAGACGGATGAATTAAAGAAGGAAGGAAGGGAGGTAGAAAGAGGATTCTTACTTACAGTAGAATTCTGAATGCCAACTTGTAAATGTAGAAGGAGTACGAGAATTTGAAAACCATCACTTTACAACGATTGTAGTAAAGATTAATTCAGGCAAAGAATCATCATGAGGTGAAAAATCTACAGTGCAAAATCTGAGAAGCAGGATGTTTGTACAGTCTTATTAGATGTAAGGAAAAAAATAACTACACGGCAAAGCTCAACACCACCTTGCCAGGAGATCAAAATTAACATCACCAGGGAAAAGTAAAATATTATGTGACTCAAATATGACATCCTGAGAAGAACGCAACATTGCTATGTAACATTCCAGCCAGGAAAGCATAATCTGAATCTCATCACAGGGAAACATCAGACTCCCTATTAAATAAAAGGGACTATGTTCTTCGAAAATGGCAATGACATTAAAGACAAAGGAAATTTGTGGAAATGGTTCCGATTAAAGGAAAATAAAGAGTCAGACAATCCAAATGGAACATATCTGATGGTAGACCCACCCCTACACTAGAAGGAATAAATGAATACAGATGGTAGGTTAGATAAAGTATTGTATTAACATTAAATGTACTGGTTGATAACTAGATGGTAGTTGTGTGAGAGAATATTCCCGTCTTTAGGAAATGCACACTGGAGTGTTTAGGGATAAAGAGCTGCATGTGTATAACTAAGTCTCAAATGGTTTAGAAAAAAGTCATGTGTGTGAGAGAGAGAAAGAGAGGGAAAGGGCACAAATGAAGCAAATGGAATAAAATGTTAACGATAGGTGAATCTGGATAAAAGATATATAATATTCTTTGTATTGTCCTTATTCTTGGAACTTTTCTGTGATCTTGAATTTATTTCCAAATGTTTTTTTAAAAAGGAAAAAAAAATATGGTATGATTGACGGTGTTATGTTCCATGGAGAAAAATAAAGCGGAGTTGCAAATATCAAAAAATAGAAGTGATGAGGGAAGACTTGTCCAGGAAAGTGATTTGAGTCCAGGCCTGAACCAGGCGAGTGAGGAGTCCATGTAGGTGTCTGGGGGCAGGGCTTTCAGGCGGAGGAAACAGTAAGTTCAAAGATGAGAACTCCTGGCACATTTATTGGCAAGGAGGCCAGTGGGGCTGGAGTTGAGTGAGTGAGGGGAGGAAAAGGAGATGAGGTCAGAGAAATCAGAGAGCCTGACAGGGCATTTGAGAACCACTCGGAGTAAGAGCGAAGGTCGAAGGTCGCGAGGGCTTTACGCAGAGGATTAACATGATCTGCCTTTTGTTTTCAACACTCTGCTTGCTGTTGAAACAGATGGAAGAGGAGGCAAGAGCAGGGCAGGGAGCAAGTAAGTGGATCGTTGTCATAATCCAGGCAAGAGATGATTACTGGCTGGGACCCAGGGTGAGAGCAGGGGAGTCTGTGAGCAGTGTTTAGACTCTGGCTGTATTTTAAAGCATTTGCTGATGGATAGGAAGTGAGGTATAGGAGGGATTTCGAGGATGACTCAAGTGTTTTAGCCTGAGCAGCAGCTATAAGATGGAATTGCCATTAACTGAAACGGGGGAACCTGTGAGAGAAGTAGCTTTGGGGGTATGCTGAGGAATTCAGTTCTGAGCATACTTAAGTTTCAGACGCCCACTAGATATTTCAGCAGAGACGTGGAGCAGACAGTTGTATATAGGAGTCTGGTGTCCACGGGAGAGACTCAGGCAACAGAGGAGCATATAGTGGATTTTTAAAGTCATAAGAGTGGATGAGGGCACCAAGGAGTAGAAGAACAGCAGAGGACCAAGGATTGGTCCTGGGAACCCCAACTGTAAGATGTTGGCCTGGGAAATGAAGAGGAACCTCCGAAGGTAACTGAGAAGGAGCAGCCAGTGAGACAGGAGGAAAGGCAAGAGAGGGTGGTGTCCTGGGAGCCAAGGGAAGAAAAACGTTTCGAGGAGGAAGGCGTGATCAGGTGTGTTGAAGGGAGCTGAAAGTTGAGGGAGTTGAGAATTGATATCTACCACGAGATTTAGTGGCATGAAGTTCTGATGAGAAGGATTTTGAGAGGGTGTGGGGGGCAAAATCCTGAATGGAGGGGCTTCAGGAGGAATTGGAGACAGCAAGTGCAGATGGCTCTTTTGAGGCGTTTTGCTGCATAGGGAATGAGAGAAATGAAGCAGTAGCTGGAAGAGGAACAGGACTGAGGGTTTTTCCTTAACTGAAAAGTAGGACTAGGTGCCCTTTGCACGGTCACGGAAAGGTTGCTGTATATAAGGGACTTCATTGTTTCTAGGTAAATGAGATGCCGTTGTTACTCCCATTCTCTCTTTGGCTGACCTTGCTCTGGGCTAACCCTCTAACCCTCCCCACCCCCCGGATTAAAGTTTAACTGCCTCTCTGTCAGTTCTTGAAGCTCTTCTTGAAATCTTTCGTCTCTTCTTAAAGTTCCCCTTCCCCCTATCTCATCTGGCCTGTTTCTCCCAGAATTTTCAAGATGTTCCACCCTAATGGCTCTGGCACATCTGACTCTTTAAAAAGACCATTTTTCTTGGACTCTCAATGTCTCAGGTTAAGGAGTCTCAGTTAATTCTTTGGAAACTTTAAAAAAATATTTAAGCCCATTTATCTACCATTGCACTCCCAAGCTGAAGATGATGAGGGCACCTCTAAATCCATTGTCATTTTGTGAGTAGGAAGTACTGTATCACAGAAAAAGAGGTTTCAGGAAGAGGTATCAGTCGAAGGAGGGCATCGGATGATGAATTCTTGGTGACAGTCGGGAAAGCATAAATCCAGGATAAGTTCCAAGGAAAACCTGA
The DNA here is from genome assembly GCF_902729225.1 of Pteropus medius. Classification (NCBI taxonomy): domain Eukaryota; kingdom Metazoa; phylum Chordata; class Mammalia; order Chiroptera; family Pteropodidae; genus Pteropus; species Pteropus medius. The sequence goes on along the minus strand of NW_024344378.1, from coordinate 24,330,494 downwards.
CAGGTCTCGTCAACAGTTGCAGACAATATGTATGTGTCGAAAGCCTTCAGTATGTCATAAACTTTGATCCAGCAATTCCACCTCTAGGAATTTATTCTAGAAAAAAGTAGGCATTTAAGTTACTAAGAGTACATAAAAAGTTGTTCATTACAGAATTGTCCATAATTGCAAAATATTGGAAACATCCAAGTAGCAACAATAGGGGGCTGCTAGAGATCCCATGGCATATTTAGACTGTGAAATACCATGTAATCATCAAAATAATGATGTAGATAAATATGTATTGTCAAGAAAGGTGGTTATGATAAATGAATAGAGCAGGTTACACACACATGCATGTAGAACTCTTAAGGCGGGTATATCTCAGTGGTAGTAACTATGGAACTTCTCTGTTTTACTTCAATAACTTCATATTACTTGATTTAAAATGTAGAAAAAGTAACGTGTAGAAAACAGGGGTAATAATGTTAGAATAGGTAAGATTGCCCAGGCAACAGATTAGAGAGAGAAGCTTGGGGAACATTCATGTTGTAGGGTAGAGGAGAGGATGAGAAGCCTGGAAAGAATGAAAAGAAACAGTGTGGGGAAAGGTAGGAAGATCTTACAAAAGCCAAGGGAAAAAAGAATGCCCAGGAAGGGATTTGCTTGTGATACCCATTGCTGGTTGGTTACCCAAAGCCATTCCCACCCCCTCTGCCTTTCCCACCTCCCTTCAGCAATTTCTTTACAGCTAGGAGTAGCCATGTGACCGACTCCAGCCAATGAGTTGTGGGAAGATAGATGTCTGCAGGGAGCTTTTGGAAAAGAATTTTCTTCCCTAATGAGAGAAGAATGCAAAGAGAAAACCTCTGTCTTATCTTGCTCCCAGCTTCCTGCCTTTAAATGCAGTTGTATGAGGACGTGATGCATGGTAGTAGCCAGCTTGTAACCAAGAGAGGAAGGTCAGAGGAATTAGAAAAACTTACCCAGAGGCTTGTCTTCTTTTTTTATGAATTATGAGACATCTCTGTGTCACATTGGTTGTTACTTGGGTCACGTTGGTTGTTAGTTGAAGTCATTCATAACTGCTACAGAAAATACAGAGGAATACAAGTTCTTGATGGCCTTTGAGTTTTACAGATCTGTGACACTGAATATGAGAGCCAAAGTGCAGGTGATAAAGGATTAGTGAGGAAGTACAGGCAGCAAGGCTGGAATGGTAAAAAATAGGATGACATGGAATCAGCAGGAGTTTATGAAGATTTCTTCTATGTCATCGCTGCTATCTTGGCTCTGACAGAAGACTGAGGAGGGACATAGGTCCTTTATTGAACCTTCAGTGCTCAAGTACATAGTAGGTGCTCATCAAATGATTATCACTATTATTATTCCATGAGGTCACTTTTGGAGATGTTCCAGAGGTATACTGGTCTGCAGATTTGTCCCAGCTATCTGTCCTCTGGAGGCAGTGAGTGTGATCAATGGAAAGGACACTGGCTTTAGAGTCAGACGGAATCCACTTACTTGGGGTATACCCTTGCGCTGAATTCCTCTGAGGCTCAGGTTCCTCATCTGTAAACAGAAATAAGAATACCTACCTTATAGGGTTGGTATGAGCAATGAGATAATGCATGGAGAGTGCTGGTATACGGTAGGCGCTGGAATAACTGAAGAGCTCTGGGGGGAGCATTGTGGGTTACGTTCCAAGCATCGCTTTCTCTCTCTCCTTCCTAACAGAACTCCACTTTGGTCCAGTCATCTCATCCCCTCAGTTGAGGAAACTCAGGCTAAGGGAGCTTAAGTGCAATTTCTGAGGTCACACAACCTAACAAGTATCAGAGGCAGCAAGTCTTCTTGACCCAGGTCTTCTGACTCCCAGCCCATTTTTCTAATACCTCTCATTTTCGGTGGAATTAGCACATTTATCTAACACAAAAAGATACCTGGGACTTAGCAGTTCTAAAGTGTAGTTTGTTTCTCCCCAAGAGCAAGAGACAGAAGTCACATGGCTTTTATGACCTTGACTCAGAAGTGACATACTATCTCTTTTGTCATAGTCCGTTGGTCATGCAGACCAACCCTGACAGAATGTGGAAGGGGACCACCCAAGGCTGTGCACACGGGGAGGTGAGGATTGCTGAAGGCTTTCTTGGATGCTGGCTACCATGAGCATCTTAACATTTTTATAAAAAATTATTTTGACTTTATGAATCTCCCCAAAAGGCTTGGGGACTCCAAGGGTCCATAGATCATACTTTGAACTCTACTGCTCTGGATAATATAAGCTCTCATCAATCTATATGATTTATGCTACTCCTCTAAAGATGATTCTCGGATCTCTCTTTTGCAGATTCATCTCAGTTTGTCAGATCTCACTTTAAAAACAGTTTTTCCAGAGAGATTCTTAATATATGCAGCATTTTGCTTCTGCTGAGGCCGGAGTGAGGGTGCTGGAAGAGCAGAGTAGTTGTTCAAAGACTTCATAAACTAACATGCTATGTGGTCCTTCACAGTATCGCAAGGCCTTTTGCATCTATGGACTCATCTTAAAGTTCTTTGGAATATTTTCAATCTGAACCACCTTGCAGTCTACAAGTAGGAACTTTTTCCGTTTGTCCTCAAATGCCTCGGCTAAGTGTCCCAAGACAGGCTTGATTTCTACATGCTAAGACTTGGCAAATACACACAAGTACAACTCATCCACATACTCATGACTTTGAGACTCTAATCTTTGTATCTTATCAGTAGAGTCCTAATACCTTTAGGGTGTGATACAGCTGTGTCATGCTCTCCTGGTCACATCAGCTCCCTCCTCTGGTTGGACGTCCTCCACTGTGTTCTTCTCAAGACCTTGGCTAGCAGAGCTTCAGCACATACCCTGCATTCAGCTGCACTGACGTTTGCACTGAGACAGGGCAATCGTGCTCCATTTTCCAGTTTGTCACAATAACACTCAAAGTCCAGTTTACACAGTGGACCATTGAATTATCTATCCAGCTGCTTCTTCTCTTGTTTCAAGAGTACACCCCTCCCCTGGCCTTTTCCTCTCCCCCATTCCATGATGTTCTGGTGTGGCTGCCAATCATATTCCAACCCCTTCAGCCAAAATGGTCAGCCCAAGGAAGGGTAAATATTCAAGTTGAACCTGCAGGGTCTGGAATTGTCTTCAGATGAGCCAAACAGAAAGACCTCTTTGCTTTGTCTAGTCAGAGTACTAGAAGAATGAGGCTGGAGATGCTTGCAGCCTTGTTTCCTATTGCTTCATTCAGTAAGTGAAAATATAGCCAAACACCACCAAAAACACCAAGAATAAGACAAATGCTGACAGGAAGTTTGAGTCTCTGGATTCACTCCTGCCTGAGGTTAGTTCCAACTCTCTTTCTTCCAATGATGTGACTCAAGAATGGTCAATAATATTAGGTTGACTCTTTGGCCTCAAATTATATTGTGAGATCTGCATCCTGAAGGAACAAGTGTTGAGAGAAAATAACAGAGGGCTGAGAATTCAGTGAAGATAGGAGAATAAGAAGACAGAAGACTGGTCAGAAAAAGACAAGCGAACCAAGGAACAGCATTTCGTAGAAGCAGATAATAGACTAGTTTTGATTGAGTGGTGGGAAAACAGACACTCCCATGTACTTGGTGGGAGCATACGTAGGCTTTCTCTCTCTCTTTTTTTTTTTTGGTAAGGCAATTTGGAAGTATCTCAAGATTTGAAGTGTTCCTGCTCTTTGAGCCAATAATTGTACTCAATGCAGCATTGTTTGTTGTGGTAAAAAGTTGGCAATAATTTCAAATATTTGCATCATCAATAGAGGACTGGTTAAGGAAATTATGGAAACATGTCTCAGTTCTATCGTTAAGGGGAAAAAGTGTGTAAGACAATGGAAAGCATTTGTTTATAGCTGTGTATATTTCATATGTATAGAGAAGAAAGCTCAGAAGACCATACATTGAATAGTTAGTTGGCACTGGTGATCTCTGGGGGGATAAGTGTAATTATGGGGAACTTTCACTTTCTAGGTTTGTATGAGCCCAGAATAATTTGAGATTAATTTCTGTTCTATTTCCGCTGCTATACGAAAATGGCCAAATGATGTTTTCCTTCTTTCTTTACTAGTATTCAGAGTTCTAGGCTCTCTGTCTGGCCCCATGGATTCATTCATTCATTTGCTGCATCCATTTATTCACTCATTTATTTTACCAATAAAGGGTTGAGTGACTGAGTGCCAACCATGGTATATGCTCTTATTGGTGCTGGGCCTGTAAGAGCAAAACAGAATCATGACCCTCATGGATTTGATATGATTGTGAAAACAAACATCAAATGATGATGAATGTTATGGAGAAGCATAGAGGAAGAGAACAAGACTAGAATGCTGGGGTGGAAACAGTAGGGTCTCCTTAGAGAAAGCCTCACCGAGAAGGTGACAGAAAGGCCTAAAGGAAGAGGAAGAAAACCATTCGGTTCTGGGGGAAATTGTCTTCTAGGGGACAGCATATATAAGCCCCTAAAGCTGAAGTGTGCTTGATGAGTTTGAGGTCACAAGGTCTGTGTGGCTGGAAAGAATAAGGAACAAAGCCAAGGTAAGGGAGAGGGGTGGGGCAGTGTGTCTATGGCCTTGAGGTCATTACTACTACCCTGAATGAGAGGAGCCATTAGTGGGTTTTGGACCAACTTTCAAATGAGCACTCTGGTTGCACCGTTAAGACTAAAGTAGAGGGGCCATGGGTGAAAGCAGAGAGACCAGTTAGAAAGTAACTGCAATGGTTCAGGTGAGGAAAAATGGCTTGGACTGTAGTGGTAGAAGTGGTTGGGTGGCAAACGTATTCTGAAGGTACAGCTAATGGATTTGTTGGACCAGGAGGAAGGCGTGAGAGGAAGTAGTGCCTGTGACTCAGGGCCCACTACTGGGGCTGTCAGACCTCTGGAAGACAATCTTTCTCCCAGGACTGTCTGAGGATGGAGCCCACTGAGGGGGATTCCGCTGAGTCACTCCAACAAGGTGGCAGTGCAACTGGTGTTGAGTTGAAGGAAGTGGAGAAGGACAGAACTATGGGAGAGAGGGTGGAGGTTCTGGATTTTCTGTTATGGAACAGACCCATGCTCCGTATGGAGCAGGCCCCACCCCAAATAGTGACAGGGGTGATCCTAGCCAAGGGGTGTGAGGGAGGCTGGATGCCTAGCACCATGGCCTTGACACACTCGGTTTGGGAGGGAATAAAAAAGGCAGACTGCATTTCCGTCCACCATAACGAGAGAAGTCTCATCGCCAGATTTAACTTGACTTAGAAGAACTAAGTGCAGTATTATTTCCTGGACCCATGTCTTGTGGAGTAAATCAAGACCCATTATACATATTTTGTAATATTTTGCTTTTGCTTTTAAAGACATATGCATTATTTTTCTAATCAGAGCAAACAAAAACATAGAATGGTGAAATGGTCATGGAGTTAGCTTATTGAGAAACGAGTAAGGTAAGAAGTGGTGTCTTCAAGGAGTCTGATGGAGGTCACATGGTAAGTAATTAAGAACAGAAAAGGAGAGTGGAAGAAATTGACGCAGTGAATATAAGCCTCCTCTGAGAAGCTTAGCAAAGGAAGGAAAGAATGAATGGTAAGAACGTATGCCACGCAATTCTGAATAAAGTTTATTAAATAATATGTACAGCAAATGTAGTAATTCAACACCTCTATCAAATCAATCCACTGCAATAAAGAAAAATAAATGAACAGAAAAACCTGTGTCAGCATAGTCCATGCTCTTGGTGTGTTATTTAAATGGCAATACTTTAAATTAATTGGTTATATATGTCAGTTATTTTTCTTTCAGAATATCTTTTTTGTAGTGACCTATTCTAACAATAGGCCTTAATACTACTTCAGATAAATAGAACTGCAAAACAAAAAACAAAAAACAAAAAACAAAAAACCAAACCCTTTCCTCAAACCAAAAAACTGCAACTGAGATGACAGTTACCTTCTTTCCCAGGAAGAATATTTAAAATTTTTAACACTTTACAATGGCTATATTTGTGCTAAAAATCTGCCAGTGGGTTATTTGGAATTCCTTCATTTAAATAAAAATGCAAAAACCTTCATGACTTCCTTATTTTACCCCCCTCCTTCAAATTCTTAAAATTATTTTTCTATACAAAGTAGGTACATGGGCTATACAAAGTTAAATATACATATATACACTCCCACTTAAGCATATGATTTTTTCTTTTACTGATCCCAGAGAGACTGAAAAAGAGAAGTAGTTTGGGGCTTGCCTGTACCCAGAAGCATGGCTAACATATCAAAACGGGTTGTGAGGCATGCCGTCATTTAGTTGCACTTGCTATTAATAAACCTGTATAAATATCTCGGCACAAAAATAGGTATTTTATATTACTAAATGTCTGACGACAGAAGAGCCATTGGAAATCTTGGTTCCTTGTTTTGTCATACACAGGAAGCTGAAATTTGATGCAAATTTTAACATATGATTTTATTAAAGATGGGCAAATTGGTGAGGCATACCTGGGTTTCTGGAGATATACAAATGCATGAGTCTGGCATCATATGCAAATGTGGCTTTACAAATTGGTTTTATTTTCTAGCTGTATTTAACGAGGTGTTCAAAATTACCTACTTAATCAAGAAGCACCCCTCAAAAAACTATTAGATAAGATTGTGTTATTAATGGTTTACATCTAAGAAAGACCAGGAAACACATTAGCCAATACAAAAATTACATTTCAAAATGGGTGAAATGCTGCTGTGCAAATGCATGTACATATGCACTTGAATTATATTCCCGCAGAGAGAGTCAAAAAAACCCCAAAAAACAAAAACAAAAACAAACAGCGCCCTTGGCTTGTGGAGTGGACCTCCTAAAGCAATGAATCTTCTTTAAGGAGTTTCTTCTTCAAGGATCTCCTAAAGCAATGAATCTTCTTTAAGGAGGAAGCTCCTCCACCCCACCTGCAACCCCACCTCTGCCATTAGCGCCACAACCTTTTCTCTTGGGATTAAGGCTATGTTCTGTCCTAGTTAAAAACAAAGGTCTCTGGGAAGAGGTAACACATTCCTCGTTATCAGTCACTTACACTTTAGTGTGAAGGAGTCAGTGGCAGTTTCTTTCCTGTGAGCAGGATTTGAACCAAGGACAAGGAGAGAAGGGAGAATACAGTGTACTGTGGCTGTCTGACAGAGGGTGGGCAGCTGATGGGATCCTAAGATGAGGAGCGGAGACAAAAACTGAGGCAGAGGCACTGAGGACAAACTTCGCCTGCTTATAAAGACTCCAGACTTTGGGACAATGATCCCGAGGCAATTCTGAGCTGTATACAGAAAGCCAAGGATCTTTTACACACCCTGCCATCTTGGATTGCTACTTTTATTTGTGACCTTGGAAGTGTATTTGTGAGGAGGGAGAGAGTTTGAAGACTCTGGAAAAAATTCTAAATATTTTATTCGTAAAGTACCCTCAAACAAAGGTTCTTCCAGCATCCTAGTTGTTCAAAAGTGAGCTAATGGAGACAGAAATATGACACTGCTTTCTAGAATCCCTCGAGGGAAAATTCATTTCTTCCTCTCTCACACCCTTCTTAGCACATATCACAGGCTCTCTTGATTTAGGATTTTTGTGTGTGTGTGTCTGTTTCCCTAACCACCTCTGAGTTCTTGGCAGGTAGGAAAGGGGTCATTTCTATCTTTCTCTCTCCAGGGGGTCTAACAGAGGCCAATAAACATCCCTGAATTAGAGTTGTGACTGAACACTCCAGGTGTCACAGGGGCCTCCCGCCTTGGACCTGGCCTCACAAAGGACAGACCACCTGGAAGTGGCAGAATCCTTGCCTCACAACTAGAGCCACTGCATCTGCACCTTCTGATCTGAAGAGAAGCTTCACCAGTGTGCACCAGGATTCATAACTCTGGGTGACTACATTCTGAGTGGCCCTTGAACTCCTATGGGGAATAAAAATGGAGACACAGTGAGTCTTTTAAGGCTTGGAGCACGCCTTGCTCATCGGTAGCCTGGCATATAGTGTATATCAGTGTATGTTAAATGAATCACTAAACAGCATCCTTGCTTCTGAGAACAAACCTATCAACTCCTAACCGTCCTGGCCAAAACAAAATTCAGAAAAGAAAGGTTAGCAATGGTATTCTGAAAAATGAAACTGCTGCCCTGAAGGTAAATGTTCATGAAAGCCAGTGATATGGGAATGGAGCACACTGCATGTGACCTCAAGAGCTACAGGGCTTATTGACTTAAATCACTCCAACATACAAACTTAAGTATCTGCCTGGCCACCTGGCTCCCATGGGCAAACCTTGTGTGCTTTTCTGTCTAAACGCCAGGGGCATCAGTTCCAATGCTGCAAGTAGGCTGAATACACACAGGGCACCTACATTTTGCCTCCATTTCCCCGCAAAACCTCAGTGGGGAACTTGGTCTTGGGTAGTTTGTGGGCCTCCACCAGTGTCTAGAGATGGTCTCTGCAGTGTTGGGGGACCAGTGGGCTGCAGGGTAGCTGCGGGTTAAGGCTGGGCATCTGTGTGGAGCCTTTGGAGAATGGTTGGGGATCTGCCTGGCACTCTGAGGGCTGCTTTAGGCTAAATGCCGAGACCCCTTTGAGCTGGAGCTGGTCAAGGCCACAGCGGCAGGAGGCATTTCTGGCCTAACTGCTCCTGGACTGTGCTGCAGGTTAGATTACCTAAGACGGGGAGGGGAGGGGAGGGGAGGGCTGGAGTAGCTCCCAGAGCAGCTAAGTAAATACAGATTTGCCTCGTTCCTTTCTTCTCAGAGCGTGGTTCAGGCCTGTCTGACACACAATAAGCTTACACAGGCTGCAGTTTTCAACACAACACACTTCTCTGTCCCGCTCTTTTGCTTCTTACTTTCTCCACCTCATTAGTTTTCCTACTGACTCAATATTTAAATAAAGAGACCGGTTCATGAATTATACTTCATCCTCCAATAAAAATCGTCTCTGTGGTTTTCAGTCTTCTTATAGATACAAAGGCTTTACATAGTTGCCTGGAAAGGTACCAAACTGCCTTGTTCTTCTTGAAGTACCTATAAAAAAACATATGCGCAATGAGAAGATTCACCCAGGTGAGTTTGAAGACAGCCCTTGATCACAATCCTACAGAATAGCATATGGCTTCCAAAGCACTTTCCCTTATCTGGGTGGTAAGCCAGGCAGGCATTTTTAATACTCTCATTTTTTCAGATGAGGAAACCTAAGTTTAGAGAGCTGAAGTAACTTTGCTGAGGTCCCATAGCTTAATAAGCATCAGAAGCAGACTTTGAACCCAGGTCTTCTGACTCCCAGCCCACTGCTTTTTTCAGTACTTCTTTTTGGAAAAACAAGCACATTTATTTAACACAAGATAGAATTTCTGACCTGTTGGGTTTCTAAAAGTCCACTGGCTATGGCCACACATCAAAAGGACATTCATAAGCCTGACTAAGCCCCAAATTAATTCCCTGTCTTTGCTACCAACCTCATTAGGGTTCCAGCTGAGCCAGGAACATTAAGCCAGCTGGGAATAAAGCCCTTTCTGGGCTGCTCCACATCCAGAACTCCTGGATCCCTCCTCTAGTTCCTTTCCTTAGGATTCTCCCTCTAAAACTGGTGGGGGTGTGTGTGTGGTGTGCTGTGTCATTATTACCCTCTCATTAGCAGACATCGCAATTTAATCATTGCATCCTTTTCCCAACTGGCTTGGATATGGCTTTGGAATCCTACTGAACACAGTATTTCAAGCAGCCACCACCAGTGGGTTGGAGTTGTTGACCAAAGTGAAACTTCTAAGCGAAAAGAATGTGTCAAAGCTAAAGACATCTAAAATGACCAGTTGAAGCCCTAGGGGAACTGGTCAAGGTCGCAGAGGTCTGAGACAGTAAGGCGCAGAGATGCGCTCACGTAGCTGGTTAGCGCTTTCCTTACGCACAAGAAGAATGAGCTCTGCTGGGTTACTTTATTCTTAGTCTGAATATCAGGCTACTTTTTGAAGTGTTTGAGGAATTGAGGAACCTGAAACATTTCCTTTACCTAGCTGCCGGCGATGCTCCATTAGAGAACTGGTGCCCCTTACCCCACCCCTAGTTCTCATAAAAAAATGTAAATGCAAAAAAAAAATGTAAGTGCCTCTGGAAGAGGTTATCAGCTAATGTATTCGAGAGCTGCCCTCTAATATGATACACATTTGTCTACTGAGCATGTGAAACATGGCTATTTTGAATTGTGCTGTGCTATAACTAAATATACATTGGGTTTCTAAGACTTGGTATGAAAAGAAGAATGTAAAATATTTCACAATTCCTTTATACTGATTATATGTTCAAATGACAATATTTTGAATGCACTGGATTTAATAAAACATATTAAAATGAATTTCACTGGTTTCATTTTTTTCAACATAGCTTCCAGGAAACTTTAAATTTCAATCAAGGCTTGTATTATGTTTCTACCAGACCGCACTGCTGACTTCTCTGATCTGGTTTCATTCTGAACAAAACAACTTAAGATAGTGAGGGCTGCAGGCTTCTGGGGGCCTTGGGAAGATGAGGTAACTTTCTAAGAGGCTGGTGAGGCCAAGGCAAATCTTTCTGGCTTCCCATTTATGCCGAGGCTTTGCTGTTCTCACTACCCCAAGCCCTAATATTACTTCACTTTAGAAAAGGTTTTCCAGAGATCAGGAAAGAGCTGGTCTTTGGAGAAGACAAAGGTAAAGCTATTTGTATCAGGGGAAAACTGAGGCAAAGAGCGAGTCAGTGGCTCCTACCATCATATTCATGTCTGAGCAGAAAGAACAGAGGCTTGGGAAGAGATGGGCCTGAGATCAAATACTGGCCCCACTATTTGCTATCTGGGTGACCTTGGGCTAGTTATTTAATTTCTTTGGGCTTCAGTTTTCGAATCTTTTAAATGAGAATAATTCTTGTCTCATGGGCTGTTTGTTGACAGAACGTCAATAAGAAAGTATATCAAGTGTCTGCTTTTTAACGGAATTTCAGTAACGTTGATATTTCTCTCCCCTGTTTTATAAAGGTGAATTCTTTGTTTTAATTAAGCAGGTTGTTTTGATTAAAGTTATTAGAAACCTGGAGTAAATAACATCTTTAGAATAGCCACACATATGCTTAGGTTTCATGGTAGAGACCTAGGCTCAAATTTTCTCGTGTTACTTCATAAGAGTTTTCAGAAATAAAATTTCCAAATGTAGGAAAGATAGATGCACAATAGAAAAGCTGACAGAACCTAATTAATGAATTTGACAACTGCCTTCCCATGCAGCCGACGCTGGCATATCTGTTCTTTAGGTCCAACGTTAGTGTCACCCACACAGTCTTGAGAGCAAACATAAACTGGGTGCCCCAGCATTCCTAACGGTGGTGCAAGAAGAAGGCTCTTCTTCCTGTGCAGAGAACAGTGCTTTCTGCACGGCTCATCATCCTAGTTTTTCCTTCAATACACAATTAGTAAGAAAAGTATGATGAGATCGCTTACCAACAAACCATCCATCGTCACATTTTTCCATGACATCAACAATATCTCCATCTCGGAGTTCCAATTCATCATCGTTCTGTGGTATGTAGCTATATAATGCTTGGTAGCTAAATCTACCAATGAGAAAAATAAATATTAAGTAACTCAAACACTGATAACAAAAGTTTCAAGCTCATTTCAGTTAAATCAACATTTAGTAGTGTTTCCTACTCATCAGTGGGGATAAAAGTATTTTATTGGCTATTTCTTGACTAACTTAGCATTTAGAGAGATCCGTTCAACATATGATATATGTCGATTATCAAGAATAACCAGAAGTTACTTAGGTCCAGAGACAGACATTACATTCTGATCATATACATTGGAGAATGTAAGTCAATTGTCATATATATATTTGTCATAGTCAAATAAAAACATAAAAAGTACAAATTGCCTCACTGTTTAGCAAAACCACCTTGAGTTTCCTAATATGCCGACACACATTTTATTAATTGCTTTTAAATGTGGATGTCATTTTTATGTAACTCTTGAAAGCATTTTGCCTTTTTTCTATCCCAGTGATATATGGGGTTAAGACTTTTATTTACTTGATAACTGGCCTACGGCAATTTGGTGTGTGCTATTCTGCTTGTTCTAACAGCAGCCGCTGGAGAAAACTGTGGTGAAATCTGATATCTGCTTTGGCAACAAGGAAAAGCTTTCACTTATTGTTTTCAGTTATTCCTTTGACAAATAAGAAGCACCTACTAGGCACAATTCAGTTCATAATTCTTTTTAACTCACTACTTTGAAACACAACAGTAACAGGCAAAATTTTGAAACACAACAGTAACAGGCAAAATTTTGCAAATGAGCCAATCGTCTACCATTTCCAGGAGATGAGTGATTTCCAGTGTGTGGGCAAAGAGACTAGCTACAAGTAAGTGGAGTCAGATCCCAGAAACAAGAGGTTCATTCTCTTCTAAGACCAAAGGAACAATTTAATTTTATATATTTATCCAAAAGTATTGATATTTTGGTAGATGGATCTGCCAGAGGAAGATCTCTAATGAGGAATTAAGAGATAAAGGTAGATTTCCAGTTGGTAAATGAACACATTTTGATGTTCTGAATTTGCCTGCTGTCTCCTACCCAGCCTGGAATCCTTCGAATGCCTTATCCCCTTCACTTCCACTGTGGATGCTCTGCTAGCCTCAGCTCTGGGAAGTAACTCCTGATTTCTGCTTCTCTGTTCTCATTCCCAGATAGTGGATACCGGTTGGAGAAAGTCCCATCACCTTGCTTCTCAGGACACTGTTCCATTGAGTCCTTGTCCCACCTCCACTGTCAGTTCTGACGTCTGACTCTCAACAGAGGGCTCTTCACTCCACCCCCATTTCCTGAGATTGAAGCTGGCTGTGGACAGCACTTTGATTTCCCTCCACTCTGGGGTTAAGTCTCTGTGCCTGTTCCACCTCTGCTGCCCAACGCTGTTCCCCTGCATAAGGAAGGGTTCCTCCCCTGGCCACTTTGAACTCCCTCCCCTGGGCTATTTCCTTAAGTTATGTCTGCTCTCCTACATCTTTTGACTTGGTCAACTCCTTGTCTGGTATGAACCATCTCAAAATACCTCCTCTGTCCCTGCTACTCCTTTAGTCTATAGCCCCCTGCCACCATGCCTTCCACTCACCATCAAACTGACTCATCAACCCTTTCTCTGATAGCCTCTGCCTCCACCTCTCTAACACTGCTGTCCCTGAGGTCACCAATGATTTTTTTCAGTTGCCAAATAGACCACCTGGAGGACATTTTTCATTTCCTACGCTCCTTGGCCTCTCTGAAGCAGGAGGCACAGCTGATCAAACACTGCCTGCTGTTTTATGCAAATGAAGGCTCCCAGACCCTCTCTGCATCTCTTGCTGCTCCTTCTCAGTCTCCTTCGCTTCTACTTCCCTGTTGCCTTAAGAGTTGGTTCTCCAAGGATCTACCCTCATCTCCCTTCTCCCTTTACTTTGCATCCCCTTGGGTAATCTTACATACTTCCATGGTCATGAAGCACTCCTTCTGTCCTAGCTTAGGCTTCCATCACTTCTTTGCTGGATTAACATCTCCTAACCAATATCTTTGTCCCTCATCTCTGATATCCGCCATTGACTTCAGTGTCAGAGTTATCTCCCAAAAGCAAAATATAATCACTATCTGCTCCTCCTCACTTCAAAATCCTCTACTGGCTCCTAAGTGTCTGCGGAATATAATCCAAATTTATTTCAATTGCATTATGGATTCTACAATCTGGCCACAATCTACTTCTTGAGTTTTGTCTCTATTTCCTCCCTGAACTGTATCCTGTGGTCACACAGGCATTTCCGAAGTTGTCTAAATACTCTACCTACTCCAGGCCTTTTTACACGTGTAGTTTCTTCAGCTGGGAAGACCCCTGTTCTAGCTCTCAAATCCAACTTATCTTTCAATGCTCATTCTAAATCCTCTTCCTCTGTGAATAGAGTTTACTACTATGTGCTTAAAACATAGAAGATAGCCAATAATTTTTTGAAAATAAATGGATCAACCCTATTCACTCAGCTCCAGTCAGAATTAACCATTCCTTCCTCCCTAGTCCCACAATACTAGGACTGAAACCAGTCAGCACGGCTCCCATTTGCCCTTGTATGGCAGTTCATTCTTTACTTGTCTCTCTCTCCCAGTAATCCACGACTTCCTTTATTTACCCATCACCTGTTTTCATACTGGCTGATGGGGAACACGTACTCTTCGGAGAAGCTGGGAGTGATTCATTCATGGCTGCCCCTGTCTGCAGAGAGTCAATGATCTACTTCCTAAGCCCACCAAGAGTCTACTAAAACCATGAGAACTGAAGTTTGCCAAGTATACTTACAAATCTTGTGAGGCTTGACTCCTGTCTGGGGTGACTCTTCGCTGCTGGGCTTGAGGTTGCTGAGAAATGATTAAAGATGATTTATTGTCAGAAGGGGATACCTTGTGATGAAAGTCAAGGGGATGAGAAACAGTGCTGCAGTAATGAACAGATTTTTCGGCAATGTTTATGATCTCATTGCAAACTGCTTCCTGTGAGGTGGCCCCGAGATATCCAGAAACCCAACAGTCAACATGGGGACAAAAAAAAAAAAAAAAAAAAGAAGAAAGAGAGGAAAAGATAACATTCAGGCCAGACACATAGGGTTAGGAAACAACAGAAGGTTGAGATCCAGGTTAAAAATAGAATATTCCGATAGGTGGAGTGCAGGGAAGTCAGAAAAGTAGCTTTAACCTTGGAAAACAAGTAGATACAAGAAGAAGGGCTTTGGGTGCCAAGTATGGTATTAAAAAAAAAAAAAAAAAAAGGCAGCAGCATAAAAGCCTTTAATTAGTGAGTAACTGTTACAAATGGAATAACTTCAGGATAGAAATGCAAGTATGTATCCCCAATCATGCACTAATACATTAATATAACCCCACATGTAGAAATATCATCTCTAAATTTCTCTGCTTTTTTTGAGAGGGAAAGGCATGGCCTAACATCTCTCTCTACCACAATTGATACATAATTCTTGTAAATAATGCCTCTGTGAGTTAACCAGGCATTATTTCAGTCTAGACTCTAGAAGTCAGCAAGGATTCTCTTTAGAAAAGCTACAGTCTTATTCAACAGGCATCTTACCACATAGCTCTTTTCAGATTCTGTGAGATCAGGTCCTGCTCTCAATGAATGATGAGAAGGCTGTGATCACCAAGCAAATTATAAGCGAGACGTTTTAGCAGATGTCACATTGGAAAGAATTCAAAATAAAAGCATGAGCAAATACATGTACCACACCATCACACTTGATGACACTGGATACTCGCAGCCTACAGCCACCAAGTTTCCATGACAACACGGTGGGTGCACAGGAGAAAATGCAATGTACAGAGTTAGAAGCAAGCATCCAGGCAATGAAATGGGAAGTTGGAAACATGGTTGCAGTGAAGTGAGAATGAACAACACAGGGTCCCCAGAGTGGCAGGAAAGAGACACAGAAGCGCTGTCTTAAGGAACAGTTATGTCCCTTCATAACCATACACATTGGTCCCCTCACTCTCAATTCACAACATCTATGGATGGGCTGCTGGACCAAAAACCAGTTTCAGTTATCTTGTTGACTAGGAGACTCCTAGGGCAAAGCGAGCTTATAAAACTATCAGTCTGTCATATTTGGGTACTCATACAAATGGAAAAGAGAGTTGTACTTTTGAAAAGCTCCTTGGTAATATTTGATGTATCAAACAAGACTGTTCCGCTAGAAAAATCTGCACATGACACACTCCAGCTAGGTATGACGTGAATTCAGATATCCCATAGAAAAGAGCCTGCTTCCAGAAATAGGACTGTGTGTCCCGATGCAGCTGTAGAAATGAAACCATCACTTATCAATCACCAGCTTGGTTACCACATGCTAATATGGGAACACAAGTGGGATTATGGTCAAGCAAACCCATCTTTTAAGTGGGTCTCCCATAGCAGGGGCCAGGCCTTCCATGGAAGAGTGTTTGGAATCATTTACCTTGGGGAGGATTCAATTCCAAACTCTAAAAATTCTCTCTAAATAAAAATTTGAAGAGCCATCCTTGGAGAAATCCCCCAGGTAACCTGCCATAATAGCAATGAGCCACAGCAACCCCAAGGCCTTCTAGAAGGGCACTCAGAAATCTTCCGCGTATGACTCACTTGTTTCACAGAGAGGCCCAGAGAGGGTGAGGGCCTCCCCTGAAGTCACACAGCAAGTTAGTGGTAGACTTGTCTCCTGGATTCACCTACTGTCCCACTGGACCTTCTCTTTTATCCTTGGACCATTTCTCATATTATCAAATGTGTTCACTGACATTATCTTCACTCGAGTCCTACAGAAACACTAGAAACAGGCAGGACAGAGTTCATCATTCTGTTTCCTTTTAAAAACCAAGAAAGCTGATGGTCAAAGGGGTTTTGTGCCTTCTCCAGTGTCACACAGCTAGGGAGAGGATGAAGCTGCTAGGCTGCTCTTGCCACTCTGTCCCTCCTGTTCACTGCCACGTAAATGACCTCATCCTTTAGCATGCCCAGCGGGACCAACGTCCATCCCAGACATCGTTTTTACACTCTTGTCCTTTTAGGAAACCTCCTCACATTTGCCAAACCCCTTTCAGACTGCAATCACTTAAACTACTTCCCTTGGACTCTGGCAGGAGTGAAGGAAGAGACAGAACTGGAAGTGTCCATTTCATACTCCTTCTCAGGATCTGCAGGGCTTTGTCAGGTGAGTGGGAGCTGACCTTGTGTGGCCCCCACTCATTACCCATCCAGTTTCTGGATCAAGACTTCTGGGTAACAGAGTAATGATATTTCCAAGCCCCTACTCTGTTCTCTTTCACGTGGCAGAAGAATGAAACATTCTGGGCACCCTGAGTGGGTGATACCTCCGGGCAGATTTTGACTTAAGGGAAGACTTTCTAAAAATAAGATTTGTCCAACAATAGAAGATCTGCTTCAAGAGGCAGTGAGTTGCCAGTCCCAGCAGCTGTCCTAGCTGAGGCTGTGCTATTACAAGATGGGATACTGTAGGGCAGTGCTCCTCAAATTTTAATATATGTTGGTATCACCTGGGATCTGTTCAAATGCAGATTCTGTGTGACACATTTGGGGTGTGTCCTGTCTGGGCATTTCTATTTGGTGAAGCTTATGCAGCTGGTCCCCAGACCAACTTTTGGGAGCAAGGGTACAGAGGACCTCAATTATTCAATCTACAGAGATTCTTTGGCTATGGTGTGCTAAGACTGATCTGGGTCATACCTCATGAAAATAAAAATTCTCATAAAAATACTTCCAAACTCCAGCTGGTGGTCTAATGACCTCAGGTCAAAGGAAGAATAGCAAGAGAATGTGGATAATCTCTTCACATGACCGACATGGTTTACAGAAGCCCCTGGCAACTTTTGATCAACTTAATCCCAAAGTGGTGACTGGAATTGATCATCTAACAAATGTTTGGCACTTAAAAGAGGTTTGGTGATACAGTAAGAAGGACCTGATATTTTATTATCCCTTTTATAAAGCACTTTCTTTTTAAAGGAGCTTTCAAAGCACATATAGGATCATGACCTCATCTGACTCTTAGTACTAACTCTGTGACTTGAAGCTGGCAGAAAAAAAGCTTTTTAAGGCTCAGAGAAGTCTAAGGTGGCAAAGCCACTGAGTGTTGAACCTCTCAGTGTCTGATCACCATAAGCCACATCCCTTTTGAGTCATGTAGGGATAACTGGTATACCAAGATAGCAACACCAAGCTTCTGCTTCTAGTGAAAACGAGGCAGTGTTAACTTCTCTTCTTGATGACTTTTTCATGATGTAAAAGGTATGGTGTCCATTCATATATATTGTCCAATTATTAACTCAAGGGTCCCCAATACTGAAAGGGATATTGATGGCCCAGTCTTCCTTGGTCTCAGTTCCTATTCACATCAGATGGTAATTATCAGCATAGCCTTCACATCTGGACAGACTTACCAACCAGTAGAAACTTAAGTCATCCCTGAGAGGTAGGAAAGACTTTGCTCCTTACTTAACATTTGTGGAAAAATGAAGGAAGAAAGTAAGATAAACATTTATCTTATTAGTAAGAGAGAAGGCAAGATAAACATTTATCCTATTAGCTAAGATTCAATTTCTCCCTATTGGAAATGCTTTCCTTAGACTTAAATCAAACATCTCATATAACTAAAATATAAACCACAGGTTTTTTTTTTTTTTTTTTTGGCGGCAGCGGGGTGGTGGTGGCGGCGTGGGGATGAGCCCTTGGTGGAGACGGAAACTGTTAATATCCATGACAGGGATTTGCCCTTAGATTCAAAGGTTGTTTACCTTCAGACTTTTTTCTTTCTAGGCATATGTTTTTCTCTCCCAGGCCCCATTTTCTAATTGTGTACATTTTATATCTCTTTTCCTCTGAACCTATGCTGTTCAATATGGTAGCAAGTAGCCATATGTATCTACTCAACACTTTACATGTGGCTAGTAAGATATGTGCTGTAAGTGAAAATACATATACTGGATTTCAAAAATGTATTATAAAATAAAGAATAGAAACTATCTCGTTAATTCTTATCTTGACTATATATTAAAATGCCACTTTGATATATTGGATTAATTAAAACATATCATTAAAATTAATTTCACCTGTTCCATTTTACTACCAGAAAATTTAAAATTACATATGGGGCTCGTGTAACCCTCTGAACCCTCCCTGGGTCCTCACAGTCTGCCCTTACTTGAGCCTAAAAGTAGATACAAGTTCTCACCAGGACCACATCCAGGGTTAAGAATAAAGGAAGTATTATCTCATGCTCAGTACATTTTGGACTCTTGGAGATGCACTGCAGTTTTTCACGTGTTCAGAAAAACAGCAACTGGCCCAACACACACACATGCATGCACGCACACTGCCCTCCCCTGCCCGCCCCTCATCAACAGTATAGCAGGTGACAGTCACTGATCCAGAAATTGCTTTTCTTCCATATTTGCAGACATAGACCTAGGTCGCCCCTCTTGGCCTGAAGCCCTTGCTCCATTCTTTCCGAGTGAGTGATCCCGCAGGCATCTTTGCCCCGTTGTCCTGTTGCCCTTCTGTCTTCAGCTCACAGAAGTCCCTCAGAAATCTGACCCTGGCCTCCCTGGGGCCCTTAATCTCTCTGGATCCACAAAACACCTGGTGCTCCTGTGGAGTCACTAGGCGTCCTCTTCCAGCTTTGGTTGTGTGCCAAAGCCTTGAAACCAAAATAAATTGTCCACAGGCTTAAGAACAGCAGGAAGTCCTGGAGATGCAGACAGGATAGAGGATCTCGATGTCAGCATGGCCTCGAATGGCTCTAGAGATATCACTGGCCTCTTCTGCTCCCTCAACCTGCCCGAGTCCCTTAGAGATGGCATTCCTCTACCCAACTCCTCAGACCCTAGCCCACCTTTCTGGTGACCCGCACCGGTCTCCCAGGGAGACACTGGACTAGGGTGAGAAAATCTAGCTTCCAGGCCAGGCTATGATACCTATGTATTATCTTTTGAGCAAAATGCTTAACTTCTTTGGATTTGAAGATCTTTGTAAAATAAGAAGATTGAATATGATTTAAATAAGTGTCCCTTTGGCTCTAATTTTCCATGATTGGAGTGTGCACACCCTATGAATTGAGAACTAGGACTGGGCAGGGATGACCTGACTGAAGGGAGACAAAACCCCACCCACTGCCCACTGAAGGCTGGGCAGAGGAGGCTTCTGACCTTAGCCTCCAGCTATGGAGGGAGAACTCTGACAGTGTGGGAGGTGAGGGGTCGCCCAGACACTGACAGAAGATTTGCAGGTCCTGAACGCCATGAGCAAACTCTGTCATAGGAGCTAGAAGACATGAGTGATTCAGGCTCTTGGGTTTTGACTCAAGGAAACAGCCACAGGACTCTCCACAGTCTCTGATCCCACTGAGCTCCCTTCTTGAGTTTATTGAGATAAAGGTCTTGGCTTAAACATAAAACTAATGAAAACCAATTAGTTCAACTGCTTATCACCTAGACTTAATCTCCTTGCAGGTTACTGGACAGATACTGCATCAGCTTTGCTGTAATTTGAACCTGATTACAACACTAAACTTGAACACTCAGTTATCTCATCATAGTCTGCAATGTGGTCTTCTGTTTCTTTCCTAAAACAAGCAGAGTAATGGCAAATGTGTACTCAAGTATGAAGAAACCAAAAGCTTTCCAAGAAGATGACTTCGTACTCAAGGCAGGAGAGAATAAGGAGAAGCATTAACTTGTAGAGTATAAATTCTGAATTTTCTAAATTCTGGATTCGTGTAACCCAAAGTAAAAGGATTCACCCATGATCAACTTTCTTCTCTTTCTTCCCCCATCTTCCTCTCATCAGCCGGAATGGGGTAGGGAGAATACAGCAAACTGCTTCTGTTTCCCCTCCCTGTTACCAATAAATACATAACAGGTATTTATTGAGTTCTAACCATATGCTTTGTGCTAAGCACTTTCACCTCCATGGTATTTCACTTAATCTGCATAATAACCCAATAAGGTGGCCCTAATGTACCTCATTTTATAAAAGTAGGACCTAATACATTGGAGTTGGGAATGTGAAGACCCAGAATTTTAATCCTAGTCTCTCTAACTCCAAGTCCTGTGCATCCCACTATACTGGGATCTCCTGGGCTTGTGCTCTGCCAGGGAAATGCCAGACAGCTGGAGAGGTGTGCTGATCAAGAGGTCTCCTTAACTTGCTCAGTGTTCTGTAGCTGGCGTTTCTACTGTCTACCATTCCTCCTAATACTTCTTTAGGTGTGGACATTTCGACTCTGGGTCTAAGTTCCCTACCTTTGGTATTGAGACGGTACCTCCTGGTTACTGCTCTAAGAACTGCAGCCAGTGTCTCTTCCCAGCCCGTACATTGTTAAACATCTTCTGTATTTATTTGGAGATTTCCCGTCTGAGTGAGTCAAAGGAAAATGTTTCCCACTTTTAGCTGGGTGTCTTAACATCTTTAACATCCTTTTGTTCTTCCGAGTCACATCACATGCTTTCTTTCTATTTCTGATGTCCATGCTCAGAGCAGGCCTATGCCTTTGTTCTTATCTTTCTGGAAACTAACCTAGTTTTCACGTAGAAAAGGATGTTCCCTCGATGTCACCAAAGCACATCTTTCTGTCATCAGTTGAGTAGATTTTTCTCCTCTCCTTTCCCTAAGGCTGTAGAATAGTTTGTTCTTGTGTTTCTCAGACAGACATTTTGAGGACACGTAGCTTTCCTGAATATTTTCCTTGAACATTTATTTTAAACTTCATGCTCTCCGATTTTATTGTTTGACTGGCTTCCTTCCCTTTAGAAACCAAACTGATATCACAAAAGTTTTGTCACTTTTCTCAGGCCTCAGCTTTCTCATCTCATCACAAAAGTCAAATAGATTGGCAATTCTTAACCTGGGGGTCCATGGACTCAGCTCTCAGATGGATTCAGGTATGAGTCTCTTGAAACTTTATGCAATTCTGTATGTGTGGCCTAGAGTCTTTGGCTGACCCCAGATTCTTAAAAGTTTCATGATTGGAAAACTGGGGTTGATGATCTTTAAAGAGTCTTTTAATTTAAAACTCAGTGAGGCTCTCTCAACAACTGTAGGGACTCAAAAAACCAAGGATGGATACCAGTCAGCAATAGCGCTTCTATCTTGGGGAAACTCAATAAACATTTGATGATGCCAATGATAACGATTTGACTTTCCCCTTTACTTACTTGATTGATCATTCTAAAGGTGATTTTCCCCTTTACTTTCTTGATTGATCATTCTAAACTTTCTTGGCCAAAATTATACCCAATAAAATCCAAGACCTTAGGTGATGATTCTGAACTCTTGGGCATCTTATATGTATGTTTTATCCAATTACTTAAGTTGTCCCTTAAATAATAAAAGGAAAAACATTCATTTTTTAATTGAGAAGGTCTGCGGGTCTATAATAAACACTCTACTTACATTTTATATTTCCTCTTTTTTTTTTTTTTAAACTGAAATCCGCACAGGATTTTCAGCTAATCAAGAATAATAAAGCTAGAAAGAACTTTAGTTTTCTTGTTGGAATCTTTTGTTTACAGACTGGGAAGCTGCCGGAGAAGGGAAGTGACTCATCCAAAGACACACGGCAGACTAATGGCAGAGCTTGAGCTGGAACCGGGTATACTGTCAATGCAGCGCTCTTCCCGCTCGACCATGATACTCCCTAGACACCCCCTCACTTGACTCATCCCCTTCTGCTGTTCAGGGAACACACACCTAAAAACAGGAACAATGGACCCAATGTGATATCAGTCTGGGAGGCTACAAAGGAGTGAAAAGTCATAACTTTCACAAGTGTCCTGCACATCTACAGAGTTGGGGGCGGTGGGGTGGGCTGGACAGGTGACTAAGGGGAAGGAAAGTGGCAAAGCAGGGACTTAGCACCAAACAGGGAAGTCTGACCACCGAGTCACAGGGTCACGTGACTGTGAGGAAGATGACCAGACATGCTGTTAGGAGGTACTGGTGAATATCCACCGTGGCACCAACAAGCCCCTCTACTCCAGCCCCCTCTCCACACTGCCCCCTACTACCCACCTGCAGACACCCCGAAGCTCACCATTCCCCATTCCCCACTCTCCCCTTTCACATTCGCACCTCTGGGCTGAGTCTGGACTATTTGCTTGCCTTGAACACCACCCTCCTGCTGTTTGCCTATCTTAAAACCCCCTGTTCTATAAGCCCCAGATCAAAAACCCCTTTTCTCATGAATTCTTTCCAAACGGCCACCTTCCCTCTCCCGTTGCTTATTATTTCTCCCAGTTTTGAACTTTCAGAGTGAGCTCTTTGTGACTCTCCTTCTGTCTCTACAATTATTTGTGAACATGTCATTTCCCCAATAAAGATCATATACTCCTTTAGGTGGGGTCAGTCATTTTTTATCTTCTCTTTCACTCAACAAATATTTATTGAGCACCTTCCGTATGTTTGGTGTCATGGTCCCTGACCTTATGGTGCTAATACTCTAACTGTGACACAGACAAGCGAAGGGGCAAATGAATACCATAGAGCTGGCAACAGCTCCCACAGGTCAGATGCAGGGAAGCACAAAGTTGGAGCACCTGGTCTTGGAGGGCGGGGGCCAGTGTTGTCAGGAAAGGCTGCCTAGAAGAAGTAGCATCTAAGTAGAGCAGTGAAGGACAGGTGGGAATTATCCAGGCAAACAAGCATGGGAGGCTTTGGAAGAGGAGGCTGGGTTGCCGTCTAAATGGCCAAATCACATGGTGCCTCTGAGCCCATGAAGGAAGATGGTCCTTCCTGAGAGCAGCAGGAAGCCCCTGACGATGCTCGTCCTCAACTCTCGCGGCACTTAGCACAGTGCCTCGTGCTCAAATGGAAGAGTAAATGATCACGGCATTTCAGAATGTCTGTTATTTTAAGGCTCTTGAGTAAAATTCCCTCTTTTTACTGGTCAGATACTCAACTTGGCTTCCCAACAACTATCATAAAGTGGAACTTCTGGTTCAGCTCTCCACAGTAAGGAGAAGAGTGGCCAACAAGTTTCCCGATAACATAAACTGGTCTGGAATGCACTTATCTAAACAAGTGACACAGCCTGAGGTCACATCATCCTGACAGGCCACCAAAGAATAGTTGTCACTGAAGTCCTTTCCATTTTTAGCTGTCACCCAAAAAGGGCCTCAAGAGGCAGGAAGCTTCTTCTGAAGGACCCCGCTTCTCGAGCTGCCAGCTCCTGCTCCCAGTCACAGGAAGGGAATGAGGAGGGGGTTAAGAAGGAGGTGGGTGGGCGGGAGCCCCTTTCACACAACCCTCTAGCTCTCAACAGAGCGTACAGCCTGGGTGTACCCATGGAGAAGGGCTTGTGCTGGGAGAGCAGGAGAAAGGGAGGGAACAGGAAGCGGTACACTTGGGGTCGACAAGCCTGGCTTTCTGGGTTGCCCGCCCCACCCCTGCTTCCCTCGGTTAGGAAGCGGGAAGCGTTTACCCCTAACCTCACCCGGCACTCCGGCCCCACGCACGCTTCCTGTGCACACCGGTCCTGGGATCAGGTCGCTATGACTCACTGCTGACAATAACGAGGTCTCCAGGCACCGTGGACTGACTTAGAATGTTTACACAATTGTTCCTGTGTCAGAGACAGTGAATTCTTTTCAAGTAGCCACTTCACCTCTCCCTAACAAACTATTCTTTCCTTAAATGAACACCTTTTTCTTCCTCACAGAACACATTCTGAGAACACCTGCTCCAGGGCCAGGCAAAGCCTTCCGCTGGTATTGTTATTTCCCTCAGCCCCACACTGGAGCCAGAGCAACAATTCACTTCATGGAGCCTTCCCACACACCAGGCACCACAACTCCTCATTTAATCCTTACATCTACCCTACGAGGGAGGGGCCATTTTTATTCCTGCTTTGCACAGGAGAAAACTGTGGCTGGGGAAAGTCAGGTGGCTTGCTAGCAAGAGGCTAACCTTGGCTAGTCATCAATGTCTTATGCTGTCCTTCCCACAACCAATGATCTCCCACTCTCGACTGTTAGGCTGGAGCTGGAAGTCCAGCCGCATCTGTATTTCGGAACTTTGTGTGCCCACGTGCTCCAAGCATGCCTCTGTGAATGCTGCCGTGACGCTGCTGTGTCCGCCAGTCTCATGGCTGGAACCACAGGCTCCTCAAGAGAAGGGGTGCAATGACCCCCTGACCAGAGGCTGCCACTGCAGGTCTTGAATAAAGATTTGTTGAGTGAACAAATGAAACTTTCAAGGGAAAATGGGATTGTAGATCTGAGATCAAGCACAGCCAGCCTACTGTGGGCATTGTACACAGTAGACAATAAATGGTTTGGAGAGGCATCGTTAAGAATTCCATCTGGTTCTACAGACATTCTAGAGTGTTCTCAGTTCCAGAGCGGCTCTAGATCACCCAAAATGGACAGCTTTCATTTACGAAGTGCTGACCATGTTCTACTCCCAACCCTTACGCTTAGCCCTTCTCATGCATCACTTCGTGGAATTCTCTCAACTACTCTATGAGGTAGGAGTTATTATTTGTTTTACAGATGAGGAAACTGAGGCTCAGAGAGGGGAAGTAACTCCCAAGTCACTAGACAGTAGGAGGTGAGCAGGCATTTAAACCCAGCTCCTTTGTAGAAGCTGCCCAAAGTCTTTGACTTGGGGTATTCAACAACATAGCAAAATCAGAATCATGGTCTAACTGCCAAGTTCGCCTCTCCCCAGTCCCAATTTTTTCAGCTTTCAAAACACCGTAAGGCCACCTTGATCCAAACCCTGAAATCTTTGTAGTTGACCTAGAGAGAAGATGGGACAGTCATCTAAAAACCTGATGTGCTCATTCAAGGACCTCATATCTGTCAGGGCCCCAGTGCTGGGCCTGCATGATCTTCCCAGAACCAAAACGCATTTGTTCATCAGAGAACAAAGGCCCCGAGCACCCACACAAACATGAGACAGGACAAACACCTGACGGAGCTGAGCACTGGCGGAGCACCATGAGTTATGGAAACAAGGTGTGTCTCGCACAAAACCAAACCACACTGAGCCAAACTGAAGCCTGGTGTTCTCAGCTGTGTTAGTCCAAGCGAACTGAGATGCTCTTCACAGCATGAAGGGGGCATGAGGAAGGCCGTCCTTCTCAGGGGCTTTAGTACCAGGCCGGGAGGCACCCAAAGTGGGGGTAACTTTTGAATTACCTCAAGAGGCCAGAATAGAGCCTATCTTTTGCCTCCAACTGTCCCCAGCCCTGAAACCTTAATCGATGATGCCTCCATTCCCTCCTGGGGGATATTTCTACTCCCAAGGCAAGCAAGTGTGAGTCTCACCGGCATCCACGCAGCCTCAGTAGATGGACCGTGGGTGAGACGTCTGGCCCACCCTGCCAACTGAGACGCCAAGGCACACGTGTCATGCTGCAGGCCTACCTGGCTCACACCACTCCGAGCGGCCTTCCTCTCAGCCTGCTCGCCACCTCTATGAAGCTCTGTCTGCTCAGCCTCCCTTCCCGGGAAAGGGCTACCCAGGGGCTTGATGGGCCGGCTCTCCTCGGGGGTGTGGAGATCTGAGAGTCTCTGTTCGGTGCTCAGGCACCTGACCACGTCTGATGGTTTCAGGCAGCTCTTCTTAGAGATCTTGGGTCCACCAGGGTATCTCTCACCTGCCTCCCTCTCTGCTTTCCTATCATACTGTCCACTTTCTTCTCGCCACAGCTGCCGCTTGCCCTGGCTACTAAAGGCATCGCTAAGCTCCGAGATGACCCTGTCAGAGCTCCCAAGCAGTGGCTGGGAGAAGCAATCTTGGTGGATACCTGAAGGTGGCATGTGGACACCACTGTCTCCGTTGACATGAAGGGAGGCCTGGGCACCGGGTGCCAGGGAGTAGGCTTTGTGTGGGGGAGGTAGGGCCCGTGGGGAAACCACTGAGCGTGGTGTGGACCAACTTGAATGGGGGAGCCTGAAGGACAGGGAGGGACTGGGCCTTGCCAACAGGGAGAGGTGATCAGTGCTGTAGAGAGAAGCTTCTGGCAGAGGAGGCAGGGGTGGGGTCAGGGCCAGAGAACGCCTGCCCGGAACCCCTACAGTCAGTGAGATCCACTCAGAGGTGACGGCGTGCATCTCAGGGGACAGGGCTCGGTGGGGGTGAGGCAGAGATGAGGGGGCTGGTATGATGAGCTTGCTATGACTGGGAAACTTAAAAAGAGAAAGAGAGAGAGGAAAACAAAAAAAGTAAAAGATACAAGGGTCAGCATAAAGAGAAAAGGAGAGACATAACCACAAAGGATATACAGAGAGGAATGAGATGGAGAGGACGAGCAGTATGGTCTGGTGTCAAAAGGGAAATCATCCGGTTAGGTTTGAAGAGAAACTGGGGTGGGTGGGTGGGGGGTGTGTGTGTGTGTGTGCGCGCGCGCGCGTGTGTGTGCGCGTGCGCTTACACACACACACGTGCTTCTGCAGTCTGGAGCAGGATGGAAGAAGCAAGTTGTGTGGAGATGGAAGAAAGGGTCCCATCAGGGCAGTTACACACGGTGCTGGCCTGGTTTGCAGAATCAGACTTTCAAAAGAACACAGTGGAAGCTCTCCACCATGCCCCACCCAACCCTCCCTGCAACCGAAGCCGTGACCCAGAACCACGAGGAAAAAACGGTGGCCTGCCACTGCCTTGCCTTGGGCTTTTACTCTCTCTACGGAGCTCAGCAAAGAGCCTTCCAGAGAGGAATATGAACAGTGTAGTCATTTTGTTTTCTAGTCATATTTGGTTATGGTCAGGCAAAAAATCTAGCTGAATTCCTCATATTATTACAAAGCAGAATGCCCTGCGCCCACCTCACACCCTCTCCCCCTAAGATCACAGGATATGAATCTTGCTGTGCTTTTTGCATAGAACCAACTCCTGGGGTCAGTGACAGGCCGTTGAAAAGAAGGAAATGATCGAGAATGAAAGAAAACAAGCACCATCCAAGTGTCATCCTGGGGCCCCGGTCCTGCCCTCTGCCCTCTGGCCATCCTCCCCACAACCTACAATGATGGTATAGTCCATCTCTTTCACAGGAAGTCGCCCCACCATGCCTCTCCTGAGCCCGAGGTCCTAATTTTTTCTTTGCTTTGGGAAAGATGGGATGAGTTAGAACAATTTATATTTTAAAACAAGCTTGCTCATAATTAATGTTCAGGAAAGCAAACATTTTACTATAAAGTTACTTCCTTTCAGCCCAGTGTAGACAGAGATGCTGTAAATTCCTTTTCTAACCTGGTTTCTGCTTGTGAAGAATACTCTGGATCTTTACTGTCTGCAGGCCAACCCTGACCGGAAAGATGACTAAGAGAACAGGACTGGGCCATGGTATGTACAGTGCGGTGGTGGCACCCAGACCACCAGCCTTACCCAGGATGGGATGCTCCCAGTAGAGTTTTGGACCAACTAATAAAGGCTCTCATTTCTCTTTCCTTAGTTATGTTATCCCCAGAGCAATCACCTTATGCTCTTTCCTTTCCTCTGCGATAGCATTTCTCCAACCAAGTGTGTGAAAAATGCCATTTGTATGCATGACAACAGGCCCCAGTGTGTATATGCTGCATTGCCGAGGAGAGTTCTTCATCACAGTGCTGAAGAACCAGCCGAGGGGCTGTGTGCCATCAGTACTATGGGTCTGTCATGCTGAGTATGAAAACCAGTGACGAGAAGCTTAGGTACCTGTGGGCTCGTGGTGGCACTACGACTTGGGGAGGAGGAGAAAGGCAGGTCAATGTAATCCACTGGGTTTTTCACCAGTGGCCTTTTGATCACGTCCACATAGGTGATGGGGAAGATGCCTTGCCGGGACGTCCCTGGGATCCTCCCTTCGTACCAGTTCTCGTCCACTTGTCGAAGCAGCGTGATCCTCTCACCCTGTAAGACACGGCAAGGCAAGGGTCCTTGTCCCACAATGCCTCAGCATGCCCGAGGCTCCTGCCAGTACTCTCTTCTATTCTGTATTATTTATCATATTCTTTGCTCAGAAAAACCTTCCTTGCTAGACCTGGATGAAATTAATTTCACTGGGATAGAGAAGCTAACAGCAATAGAGCTATCTGGATGCTGGGGAGTTAAGCCTGGTCTTAAAACATTTCAGTAAATGGGGCAATTCATTCCCCTAAGCTAGCAGGTAAATGTAGTGTTTTTGAGTCATTTAATGCGAAACAGACAGATATCCCAACTTCTTTTCTAAGGCAAAGGTTTTGGGGGTTCTCTTTTTTTTCCCCTTCCTTTTCATAACTTTATTTTTTCCTGTATAATTATAGAAAAATTAACACACAAGCATAAAGCAGAAAATAATCATTATCCATAATATCACTAGGGGTAACTACTGTTAATATTTTGATGTACTTTACTTCCCAGATTGAATTCTATACATGTGAATTAGACTCACACATATTTTCCTATAAAAATTGAGTATGTGCTATATTTCCCTTTTCCAACTTGCTTTTTTAATACTTAACCACATATACTGAGGGTCTTTCTTTATCAAGAAATATAATTTGATATTTTTAACAGTGTTGCACAGCTTAATGAATGGACCGCTCCAGGATATTCTGTCGCATGGACAAACAATGATACAATTAGTGATCTCCTGATGTTAGGTAATTGGGTTGCCTCCAATATTTCTCTTTTCTATAAAGGGGCTCACCTTTAAGGCATGTGCTCATTTCCCTCAATCCTCAATAAAATTAGTAACTTTAATAACTTTGGCAAGCCAGAGAATTCTGACTTGTAAAGAGAGTGTTTGAATTCCTGGGAAGAACAGTGTCTCTGCCCTGCTTAACTGTGTTCAAAATAAGCACACTGAGCTCCTTGAAGGCAATAATAATGATAATAACTGGTGTCTCCTGTTTACTGAGCACCAATAAGATGCCATGTGTCATGCTGGGGACTTCACAGGTGTTTCATTTAATCCTCTTACAACAGCTCTATGAGAGCCACTTATCTTCATTTTATACATGAGGTAATTGAGGCTTTTGGCTTCGAAGGTTTTCAAACTTCTCCTGGTGTCAAAGGACTTGCTTTTCTCCACCAGGCCACATTGCTGTGTTGGGAAACCTAGTCACTTACACAGTGCTTATCACATCATTAGGTGCTCAATAAATGTTGACTGAATACAGTTTATAAAAGATGTCTAAGATTCAAGAAATTCTGCCTTTAATCAGTGAACTCCCTGTAGTTAACCTCTGACACCAGCCTAGGATTTATTTTTAAAATATCTCACTTCAGAAGATTCTCCGACTGCCCTTCACATCCCTAAGGCACCTGGACAGCACTGCCAGAGTGGCAATGCCACTGCAGGGCCACGCTGCCGTGTGAACAGCGCCACCCGAGGGCCCCTAAGCACGGGTTCAGAGGGCGGCTCACCTTTCTGAAGGACATCTCTACTTGCGTATCACCATTAAAGTTAAACTTGGCCATGGCTTCTCCATACTCCAAAACCTGCACTGGCGTCAACTTTTTGGGCTGAGCTTTCTCTGCCGGAGGAAGAAGCTGAGGAAGGAAAAGAGGTGAAAGAGAAAAGAGAAGAAAGTGGGGAAACGAGAGGAGAGGAAGAAACAAAACTCAAGTTCTTGGTAAATCAATGATGTTTGGGGCGTGACCGGGCTTTTCCGTAGAAAGAGAAGCAGCTGTGGTACCTCGATGTAGGTGCGTGGGAAGATGCCCACCCGGCCGTGGTGCTCTCCTTCGTACCAGTTCTGATCGATCTGCTTATAAATGTAAACGATGTCTCCCTTCTGCAGAGGAAGCTCCCTGTCAACAGAGGGTCATGCATTTTAGAAGATGTTTCGATATGTGTGAGATTAAGACACACAGTTTTCATCCATGGCCATGCCACCCTGAACAAGCCCGATCCCATCTGATCTCAGAAGCTAAGCAGGGTTGGGTCTGGTTAGTACTTGGATGGGAGACCACTTAGGAAGACCAGGTGCTGTAGGCGTAAAAAATAAAAAAATATGGGATTGTAAACTGACAAGGTCCTTGCAATCTGTGAGGTCAACCAACGGTTGCCTTGCCTAAAAAAAAAAGTGTTTCAGCGACAGGAGACTTCTAGTGAGGTCAAAGGAGCAAATTACACAAGGGGTGGGGATCCATATTTGGAGGTGAGGGCTCCACTATGCAGGAAATTACAATACATTTGGAATTTCTCAAGGCTTTTTGTGGGATGGATGTTAACTCTTAAACTGAGGAGCACTCAAAAGTGCTCAGAGGCTTTCTTAGTTCCTTGTGGTTTTCTCCATGTATTTTTGCGAATGTCGTCTTAAGCTCAGAATAATTATGTAACACAAAGCAATGTACTCAGTAGTCTTAACTGATGTTCACTGATGAAAAACATTTCTTTCTAGATACTCTGACTGCCTTCACGACTCTCTTCTCTGCCCTGGCAAGGCATACCTTCATTGTTTTAAATTACTCTCAAATTTTTTCTCATGAATTAACATCTTTTATCAATCCACCCATTTGGCCGTCCATCCACCCACACATCTCATCATCCCTCCATCTATCATAGTGCAGTAGAAAGGCTCTGAAATCAGGCAGATCTGGGTTCAAACCTAATTATATGCCATTTACTAGCTCTGGAACCTTGGGCAAAATACTTGGTATCTCTGAGATACTTAATCAAAATAGGAGCTAACTCAAGAGTTGGAGGATTCAGCAACAAACTACAAATAAAACATTCAGCAGGGTGCCTGTCATACAGTTAACACTTAGTAAATGTTAATTCACTTCTTTTCAACACAATGGAATCTGGGAAAGAAAAGTGTTCTTCATGCCTTTTTTCAACTTTTCCATATCCATCCCCTTTGTTTGCCTCAATAATGATGATGTTAACCTCTAATCAGGATTCCTTTTGAGGAAAAAAAAAAAGGAGACAAGAAGATAACATAAACGAAATAGAACTTAAAAGAAGAACAAAAATTGTAACTTGAAATTTTCTTGAATGATAATAATAATAATAATAATAATAAAGACCTAGATCTTTTTCATTTGTGCCAAACCAATAGCCTGAAAAGACAGGTGTCTGACTGCAATTTAGATGGGGTGTGAATGCTTTGCAGTGTGTCAGGAAGTCCCACGGTAAGTGAGAGATGCTGGCTAAACAATAGAGCACATCTGGAAAACTTTACACAAAGTAAGCCCTGTGTGGAATGAAAGAACAAGGCATCCTTTGTGAGTCTCACATTGGTAGATAGGATTCTAATCCTAAAGAGGCCCGTGAGGGGGATCCAGGGCATGTCTCCGTAAGAAGGAATGTTTTTCGTCAAATTTTTGCCATAGCCCTCCTTGGGTGTGTTTTGAATTCCCTCTTCCCTTTTCCCAGCCACAGACACACAGACGAGCAGACCCTCAGCACATGCACCCCTGCTGGAGGTCTGCAGGCTCCAGCCCTGTCACTCTCAGTGACTTGCAGCTATACAGGCAGGTGAGAGCCACAATGGCCTTACTCTTAGTACAGGAGGAGATAAGCTCTTGTGAGTGAGCGGTCTGGAGTCATGGCCAAAGGAGATGCACCACGGGGTGCCTGGGGCTGCCTTCCTGCCCATGCTGTGGACCATTCCCATCCCCCAAAGAACCACATGGTAAGGTCTGGTGCTAGCGAGGTTTGACATACAATAACGATATATATTTTAGAGCTTTCCTGGAGTGTCACCATGTACATCAGCACAGTAGAGGCTCAGAGAAGTCCCATGGGAAAGAAACATGTCAACTTTGTTGTATCAAGTACTCTCATAGAACATTTTTTAAAGTAATATATATTCTATGGGAAAAAACAGAACCTAGTGACTGAAGATGTTTAAAAGACTCACGTCTATGGATCTGTCATTTCCTCTTTTAAAAAAATTTTATCAACTTTCTTTGGAGACAGAATGGCACGACGTAAGCACTGAGTCAGGAGGAAGAAACCCTCCAGTATTGGCAGTGTTGGTACATAGTGACAAGTTCTTTCTACCTCAGCTTTCTCCCATTCTATTTGACAGGGTTGCTCTAAAGAAAAAGAGTGGTTTAAGACTTTTTTAAAATGAAATTTAGGGAAATGTAATACTGTCAACACAACATCATTCAATGAATATTACATGGACCTTTCTCAATTCAAAGAAAAAAGAGAAGAAGGTAACTACTTGATTAAACTAAAAATTATATATCTTTGTTATCCTCTCTCTGGTTGAACAACTTTTGCTACATCGTGCAAAACGTTTTGTGTATTATCTCAGCTGTCCTGCGAGAGAGGCGTTTTTACAGATGAAGAAATCTGAGGTGGAGAGGTTGGTGACTTGCACACAGTTACAGAGATAATAAGTGGCATAGTCGGGACGTTAAAGTCCATCATCTTTCTGGCACATGATGCCACCACCTCCTGTTAGCTGATGAGCTAAAAGGCTATAGTAATTGCAAGTGTACCCAAGTACACCAGATTTGTACCTAGGTTCTGGAAACTATGGCCTGGTTCTGTGTTGGAAGAGATCATGGCTGAGCAGCCTCCACACAGACTCATGGTCTGTTTTAACCCATAATTAGATATAAAGTGAGGAGGTACCTTTGGAACCCAGTCTTTGGTAGCATTTCCCAAATTTCATTCCATGGAAAATATAAAGGTTTCCTGGTCATCTAAATTTAGGTAACACTGGGTTAAATAAGCTAATCAGGTTTCTTCATTGAAAGATGTCTAGAGCTATTAAATGCCAATGGCAAAGTATCTCTTCAAGTGGGGGGTACAGACATAGTATGCAGTGGTCCCCAGACTCATTTCTACACTAGAACACTCTTTCTGAGAAATATTTTACAGACCTAGCACTCTTTCCCAAAGATACTTAGAGAAATCCTGGTCTTCTGTAGGTTCCCATAAGCCTTTAATCTCTTGGGATGTTGTAGCAAAACTGATAAAGTTATCTTCTTAGAGACTGGTTCTGGCTCCTTTCATAGAAAGGGTGAGTCAGATCGAGCCACCACGTAAAATAAGCAAACTGAGTCCCTACAAAGGAGGAGACAGGGTGGCACAGTGGAAAGAACCCAGGCTCTGGCACCAGGATGCCTGGGTTTCAATCCTGACTCCATCACTGACCAGCTTGGGCAAGTTCCTTAATCTTGCAGTCCCTTGGTTTCCTCATTTGTACAAAGGAATAATAGTTGTACTGACCTTACAGGATTACAGTGTAAGCTATGTAACACTGTAATGCAGTGTAAAGTGCTTTGAACAGTCCTTGGCACATAGTAAACTCCATAAATTACTATTTTTTCTTTATCACTGTTAATTCTCCAACCCTATCAGTGAGCTTGAGCTTCTGTGCTTAAAAGAGGCAGTTAAAATGACAAATAACTGGTGGCACTTACTTTAATGTCTGAGCTTTAAAGTCAAATTTGGCTCTGGCAGGTCTCATCTAAATACAAGAAACAATGTCATGTTAAAGTCACAATTCGTATACAATGAAAAGGACACATTTTCACAAGTTTCCAGAAAGCAAAGCAGAAAAATTCAATTTAACCATCTCATTATGGTGTACGAATCCGGGCAAGATTCCACTTGTCTGCCCTTAGCAGAACACTAGGTGGATGTTTGGTCATCAATGTCATGCATAGGAATCTCCCTAAGGAGGGCCAGATCTGGGGCAGAGATGGTTAGAAAAGTCCCAAAGCTAAAGTGCTAGTTCCCCAAGGCTAACTATGGCTATTAAAAACAAAACAAAACAAAAACAAACTTAGCCATAGAGTCTGTTTAGGAATTATCACTGTTGTACTCTTACGTTTTCTATTTGCCTGACTTAAATTACAACCTGCAAGTAGATGAAACCCTGATTCACCTCTCACGTCATCTTCAACTCCATGTATTTCTCGTGGTCTGTGAGATCATCCAAAAAGCCAGATGAGGTGAGCCCTGAACTCATTCTTTCTCTAAGCCTTGCATTCCTGTTGGGTAGCCCTTACCTTTTGGAACGCCAGGCCTAGGGGTCACCCTCAGCCCTGGTCTCCCATTCCTCATCAAGTCTGTCATTAATTCACGCCAACCCTCCTTCTCCCTCCGCCCCTCCCTCCACAACCCCTCTCAGGTCTGACCTCTAGTTCCTACAGGCACAAAGCTTCCTTTGACTTCACTCTAATCTACTGTCACTCAGGAGCACAAATAACATTCCTCAAATACTTCCATCACATCACTTCCTTGCTTTGAAGTTGGCTGAGTCTCTCAACTGTCCCTCAGATCAAATCTCAGTTCCTGAAGTGGGTTAAGACCTTTGGGTAATTTCTCTCCACTCATACCTAACTGCCTTTATCTCTTATTACACTTCTCCTGTTCCCATCAGGCAAGTCTATTTGCTACACTTTGTCTAAATCCTTCTCTATTTGGAATTTCTTCATCTTCAATTCCAACAAGAAGTTCACCTTTACTTACAATATTTATTTGCACATCTTTCTTCCTCACAATTAAAAGTAGTTATTTTAACTTTTTTTTTTTTAAGGTAGGGGAGAGAAATCATGTGAGCAAGCTGTTTACAGCTGCCAATATAATTCTGATCCCAACTGTGAGTAGCTCCAACTTCTTCAACTGCTATGATTTTCTGGTCTAAAAAAACATGATGAAAATTAAATTATACACTTCCTCTTCTATATTAGAGGGCATAGCCATAGTAAAAGAGAAAAATGGGAGACTCTAAGTGAAGGGAAAAAAAGATATTGAGAAATTTCATTGAGCTTATTTTTAGATCCTAATCTCTCAGACATATGCCCCATATGACTAGCTTCTCAAGCTCAGTCTTATAGGGATCTTCTTAAGGGCCGTGAATTCTCCACAGGAATTTTTAATCTTTGCATATTCATGTTAATATTTCCATCTACCTGTCTACACACATACATATTAGAGGTCGACTGAATGACTCTCTTATAACCAATGCCACACAATTTCAATGCCTACATTTGTGTCTGTCTGTGACCAGAGAGCATAATTTAATAGCTGTAGGGAAATAAGAATGGATGTGAGGTTAATGATAAATGACAAGTTCACGAGAGAATGCCAAATGATCAAAATTGTAACAAACATCTCACAGCGATTCCATTAAAAGTGGCCATCCCATGACAGCCACCTATCTATAGAGCTGTGTGAACTTTAAAAAATTTATACCAAAATAGCACCATATTCACACTTTGAGTGGCAACACAGTTTAGGCGAAAATTGATATGACCTTCAATTAACTTAATAAAGTTGTGTGGTTTACTATTTAATTTATGAATTGGCTTAGGTCTATATTGGGGGTTGGTGATATTTCTTTTTCATTAAAAGGAATCCATACATACATTACTCAAAGTTGAGAAACACTGATTTCATTGATTTCTTAATACATACTACGTGAGTCATCATTGCTTATACAAAGCATCATCTCCCTCTTTTTCTTCCTCGATCTCTCTGAGGCAAAATCCATCAATCTCCTGGCTCCCACGGCATCATCTTACTACAACAGAGATAACAATTCCAAGAGTTCTTCTTCTACTGGACTACCAGCTCCTCAAGGGCATAGTCTGAGTTTTGTTTCTGTCTCTCTATTGGGTCCTGCACGGAGTTAGTGGTCAAAATCTACTGAATGAGACTGAAGTATGTCTATACAGCCCGGTGCACGTGGGATTTGTTAGCGTCTATTTTCTTATATCCATCAGTCAACATCTAGGACAGTGATTTTCAAAGCATGGTGCCTAAACTGGTATCATCTACTTCATCTGGGAACTGGTTAGAAACACACATTCTCAGGCCCCATCCCAGAATCAGAATCTTTGTGGATGGAGCCCTGCAATCTGTATTTTAATAAGCCCCTAGGGGATTCTGATACACTCAAGTTTGAAAACCACTGCTCCAGAAGGGAGGCAGGGCAGGTTAGGCAGAGTTTGCCTGCCTCTGTCCATGGTTAATCTGCCCCAGTCGCATTTTCATTTGCACGCATTGTCTATACATGTGAGTATGTAGCCCTAGGGTGCCTTTGCATGATCCCATCTTCTCCATCACTTGCAAGCAGGAAGACCTATGAATGAGGATCACCCATCACTGGAACCTTCAGAACAGGGTGGTTTTGAGAAGGAACTGGTATGCTGAGGGCTGAGGGGCTGTCCTTCTCTTGCAACTGGTTAACACCTGTAAACTTCGGCCTCTTCTTTATTACATTTTCTTTTTTTCCATCACTTCAGAGTCTCCGTCTTCTCTCTACCTTCCCTTCATTTAATCTGGTTCCTTCTTTTCTCTACCTCTTCTTCCCAGATACCTTCTATTTCTTTAAGAAAAATTTTTGATGACTAGTGTTGTCTCTGTCACTCAAAAGATAGAAAAATATTAATCTACTATTATATTGAAAGACTATAAAACTGTATATACTTTGAGTGTCACTTGTTTCCATCCCCTCTGCCCCACCCGCTGCCCCCAAGCTTCAGACACACACATTTCCCCCAAAAGAGCTAATCTTCAGCAGGGAAGGGCTACTTAAGGGTTACGTGGCAAAATAAACTCTGACGCAAGATTTAGCCCTTGGCCAGCACAAGGATTTCAACATGTTGGCCTTAGTGCAAGAGGCCAAGGCCTGAACAAAATTACTTCAAAGGCTTGTGCTGCTTAGTTTATTTTATAACATTAAGTTTTGCAATCTTAGCTGAGAAACGTCAAAATGGAGGTAACAAATGAAATGTCTCTCAGAGAGCTCCCTTACCCTCCACGAGCTTATCCTAACTGCAAAATTCTGGGTTTCAAAACTCTTCAGTAAGGTTTCAGCACTACTGTATACCTTATTCAATTAATTCATTGTAGAACACTGAGCAGCATTATTGTTCTCTGATAGTTCAACATTAATGTCCCTAAATTTGAGGGTCGGTGTAAATAACGCATTGTAGCTAACTTTTGTAAGATAAGTTCCACTAAACCATCTCTTCAAAGAAGAATCTTGTCATTGCCCACACCATAGCTACTAACGCAAATGGACTAAGGTATAAGGTTTCCAGGCAGAATGCGCAGGCAACACAGTATCATGATAAAATGCAGGACGCAGAGAACTGGACTCATGAAGGCAGCCGATGCTCTAAGGCATGCATAGGGAGGGGTGTGTGCCAGCAGATCCCGGTCCCACAGCCAGGCATGCTTGAACATACAGAGCACAGGGCATGATGGGAATCATGTCCACTGACCAGCCACAGAAGAGGCAAAGCAAGCCTAAGGGAAGCCAAGATGAAAGATGCTGTTTGGAGAACTAATTTAGCCTACAATGGCAATGCTAGTGGGGAGGCAAATATTGCTTTGGGTCAAGCAGCAGATCGAGGCAACTAAAACAGACCTCTGACCCAGATTTCCTTTTTGCTGTATCGTCTATATTGAGGAGGTCCCCAAAGCGCTCATTAGTGATAAACTGATGGTGCGTTGGAATGACGCCGGTGTGGCGTCGAGCTGCAATATCGGCCTCTTCTTGCTCGCGCTTAAGTCGTCTCTGGTCCGCTAAAAGTTTCTGCCGTGAAATTGCATAAAATGGGCAGTGAATCATCTGGTCCAAGGTATTGGAAAAATGTCAACAAAAACAACTAAGGAAGAAGGTACTGGATCGACGGGGAGGAAACTGTAGGGTCAGGTGTTGGAAGGGCTTTATGGCCACAGCTCCCATGTTCCCCGTGACCACTCCTCTGTGGGAAGGACATGGCACTACACAGGAGAAACCTGAAGGACATTGGGACACAGGGAAGGATGAGTTCCATACTGTCATACTGTCTGCAGACTATCCCCTGGCTCAGCCCAGAGCCTCCTACCTCCTGATACAAGGGCAGCAAAGGCCACATGACCCAGTGCGGTTTATCCAGAGCATCCACGAGCATGCTGGGCTGACAGCAAGGGGGCTAGAAGTGCAGTCCTTACCTCTCTCAGGCAGTGGTAAGTTCCCACAGTGTGTTCCCTTGGTGGGACCACGGCTGGCTGATTCTTCTGCCTGACTCAGGCCTGCTAAACCTGCTACGGGTTCTTTGTGGGGTCTACGGCATTTTTATGCTTCCAATGTCTGTTATTCCACTGTGCTCGACAGAATGGAGCTGCCCATTTCAGAAAATGCAGCATCCCCTTCTCCTAGGCCAGCCAATTCTTCCTCTGGGCACAGTTGGTGGGAGGCCTTAGCACATGCACCAAAGGCTACGTACGTGACCAGCACGGAACACCAGTTACTTTCTCACTGTACTTTTTTTTACTTAACTATTTCTTCATTAGGTAAAATAAAGTTGAGTTTAAGGGAATGATGTCAATATAAATATAGAACTAGATAAAGTAAGAATAATGGTAATAGGGGTTTAAAGAAATATTCTATCCTACATTAAGGATATAGTCATCTATTTCTATTTTTAAAGCCTTTTAAATAATTAAGCAATGTGTCATTTTACCAAATGTCCTCATTGCCTATTGAAATGACCCTCTGAAATAGAATTTTAATGTGTTTTCTTATTCCATACCATATATATATTCTTGGGATTAACATTCCTTGTAGGAAAGCATTAATTAGAACTGATAATTGTTAGCTTTCTCGATAAAACATTAGTCCTCTTCCATCAAGCAATTAAATGCCTCAAGCCACTCCTAGCCCCAAAGGATGGTGGGCCCAATTTTTCTATTTTTCTTCAGGGTCTACAAGTAATAAAGTAATAATTTATCAAGTGGCTGTAGGATTTCCAATGCTCAAGTAAACTGTTGTAAAGATTGAGAAAATACATGAGAAAGTGCTTTGCAAAGCACAGCAGAGCCCTGGGTTCTAGCTCTGCATCTTCTGTAAGTTAATGTGGTATGTGGCTTTGGGCAAGCCACTACCCTGTTGTAGTCCCTTCCTGGATAAAACAAGGGTATTGACTAGATTGCCACTGATGTCCCTTCCAGGACTGGCATGACCCCATTTTCTGAAATCCCATTATCGTCAATGTTAACAGTAAAGCAATTTGCATCGAAAAATGCCAGGACTGGCACTCCGTTACCTGGGAAATGTGTCTTCTCTGTGGCAAGGAGAATTAATTGATGCCTGAGGATGCCATATCCATGGTGCTCTGGCCAAGGTTACATAAAATCAATGAAAGTGGACAGGAAATGGAGCGACGCTCCCAAACCAGTGCTTGAATCTGACCTCAGTAAATCTATCATTCCCATAGCTTAACCACATAAGCCAAAACCGTGGATAAAGACACAAAGTTTTTAAGAATCTTTGAGCCAGGGTTATTCAGGAAACAAGCTGCTCACCTTTTGGATGTACATCCTAATGTATTAATTCTAAAACAACTAGGTAACCTCTGATGTGGTAGGCAAGAATTCTATCACAAAACCTTCCATGTTGGGTACTAAGTTTATAGTAGTAAGGTAAAGTGTCATATTCTGTCACCATAGCAACCCAGGCCAACATAGGTGGGCATCTTGTACTTTCTTTATGGTGACTCAAATTGAATCTGTTCTGTGGCCTGATGAATACCCATTGTGAGTTTTCACCTCATAATAACAAATAATTCTGTATATCGAATGCTTCCTCTTGTTTCTTCCAACAGACGCGTACAAGTACCTTACTGAATTCTGCCTGCATTATGCCTGGAGAGGGGGAGAGCCATGGCCTTTTTGTCTTTTGTCTCATCATTTGGCAGCAATGGTCATTATCCAGCGCTCTTCAAAGTTGGCCTTACTCTAAATCCTTAAGGAAAATCTACCTAAAGTCTGAAACCACTCAACAAAAAGAACAACATAGAAAAAGGGCTTCAGATTTTATAGGGAAAAGAAAAAAGTGGCGGAGACATGAACAGCCTCCCCCTCCTGCCACCAGGTTCAAAGCAATTCTTCCACCTCTTCATTCATTACAGGAAAATGGGCATCAGAGCTTGTTTCTGTAGGACCCTTTCTCCTGGGAATGCGAAATCTAGAAAACATGCCTCCTAACAACACTTTATCACAACAGAAGCTTGTGATTTTGCCCATTCAGCTAACATGTAGAACGCGCTCTCCCTCAATCCCAAGGAACGCGTTCCCTTCCGAACCCTGTCAGTCACACCGCTGCCGTACAGACCTGTCAGTAGCTGCAAGAAAGGTCTGTATCCTGAAGTCCTTGGTGGGGGGTTTATCAATGTTTATTGGGGTATCTCTCTTCTTCTGAGTTAAAGGCAACTTCTTCAAATTGTTTCGTAATATGTATCACGGTCATTATTATTTTTTAGTTTACTCTTTCTCCTACTGCATCCTTCCTGATTTGAACTATGCTTTGTGCCAGTAGAAGAGTGGGCAGTATTGGAGAAATATGTGGTGGATTTTCCTAGAGAATGATAAGGCAGGGGTTGGGGCAAGGCATGAAGAGCAAAGAGCAATACAGGGAGGTCTGCCTCTTTCTGAACCTCCCGTAGGGCAGTCCTGGCTTGACGTGGCATTTGGCACTGAATGCCTTGGGGAAATCAGTCCTACTTTTTGGAAAAGTGGACTATGAGCGGAGTGACTGAGCCAATGTCAATAAAAAGTCACTTCTGACAACGTCGGTCTTTGCTTCCAATCGCTAGGCCACGCCAGCTCTCCGACAGCTATCTAGAACGTTTACTTCCTCCATATTTTTATATGTGCAAAAGCTAAGACGCTTTAGAGATGGCACATACCTCTTTATCATCGTGACGTCTTCGAATAAATTCTTCTGTGGATTCCAAGTAATCAGCTGGTATAAAATGTCTTGGTGATTCTGAATCTTCAAAACAACAAAGTAGAATTAAAACAGGCAAAGATTTAGTGGCAGGCCAGACTGGGAAAAGATTTCACCTTTCATTCATTCTAAATGTCAAATTTTTATAATCATTGAGACCAATGATCAATCATCAAATTCTAAAGATAAAAAAAAAAAACAACCCCTGCCCCCACCCAACTGCTCGAATTTACTTGCGAACTAGTGCAATACAAAGAATACTCATCAGAAGGCAAAAGGTGAGCAAAAAGAGACCTTCTCTGAAAAGTGTCCCTACTAAGAGGCGTGCAGGATCTTACAGGGACACACTGTACACTCACACGCACACACAGGGCCACTGAGAGAGGCTGCCTCTCAAAAAAACACGGGGTGAGTCGGGGTTGGTGCAAACTGCAAGGGTTCCAGGGTTCAAATGAACAAATTTCTCAGATGAGCTAAATGGCCAATTTTTCTTTCGAAATAGACTTTGGTGGTTAGTTTAAATGATATGGGGGCTTTGTTTTTAAAGAAGTGCAGCCACTATGAGCCATGATTAATAGCCAAGCAAAACAAACAGAAAACAAAGGACGGACCAGAAAATGAGCACCAAGGGCACATGGGAGGAGGGGACAGAGCAAGCAAAGTGGAGAGATGGGTGAGGTGAGACCGGGCAAATACACAAAATGCCACCTCCGAGGGACGGTCCCAGTTCACTTTGTGGATTGTTGTTCCTGTCCAGGCCGTGGTTTGAGTACGGCACAGAGATCCCATCATTAAAGGCCCTCGGGCAGGTCTCTGGGATCGAGGGTCTCTCCTGAGGGGGCTCTGAGCTCCGGCTCAGCCTCGCCATGGTGTGTCGAGAAGACAGGCGTCTGGGAACTGAGGGCTTCCCTCCAGGGTGGGGGTCATCCTGATGGGGCTGACTGGGGAGGTCTGGCCTCCGGCCCACTGGGGGGCCCGAGAAGTCACCAGGGGAAGGCTGTCTGGGGTGGTGCTGGAGGGGCTTTTTCAACCGAAAAGGGAGGGGGCTCATTAAGTAGATGTTCCTGAGGAGCGTGTTCTTGTCCCCTCTGGAATCGGGGCGCCAGTCAGGCTGTCTGGAGGTCTGCAGCTGCTCGTGCTTCCGGATGGTGGTGAAGCGGGTGTACGAGGCCGGGCAGGTGCCCTTGCACTTGTTGAGGCGATGTTTGGGGAAGTCTCCATGAAAACTGCCACTGCTGCCCTCTCTGCTGTCACTGGAGATGTTTGAGCAGTGGTCGAGCTCGTCAGAGCAAGTGGAGAGGGGCTCAGAAGGCGCGAGGCCCCTGAAGCCCAAGGTGGGGTCCACCATATTGCTACACGTCAGGGAGCCACAGACCCCCCCAGGGTTCAGCCCATCCACCTCCCTGGGCCGGAGCTTGGTTGACTCTAGGAGGGACTCGGCAGAGCGGGCTGAGGTCAGGCTGCTCCGGGACAGCACAGGTGTGGGGGACTTGCTGAGCCTGCCGGACAGGTCCAGGGACGGCATGGACCGGGACCGCTGAATCAGCTGCTCGAAAGCTGTGATGCGGGAGGAGACGGTGTGCTTGGGGATGTGCTCTGAGCCCTCCTGGCTGGGGCCCAGCTCACCCCTGGCCAAGGCCAGGCTGCTCCTTTCAAAGTGGGAGGCAAGATCCCGCACGCTCGAGGAGGAGACGGAGCCTAGGAAGAGGCCGGCTCGGTTGATCTGGTGCATGTCCCGGTAAAGCATGGTGAACTGCATCCCAGCCTTTCTCGAGAGAGGGCAGGGCCTCCTGGCGCTGGTGCCATACTCCTGCAGGCTCATGGTGCTACTCGACTTGCTGTCGTAATCCCGCCGGGAGCGCATGAGCAGGTTCTCGATGCTCCCCCCAACCTGGAGGGGGAGGCCTCTCTTGGAATCATTCAAAGAAACCGAAACGCAAAGGTTTTCACAGCTCTGAGCCTTTTCCGACGGCAAGA
Organism: Pteropus medius; assembly: GCF_902729225.1. Lineage (NCBI taxonomy): Eukaryota > Metazoa > Chordata > Mammalia > Chiroptera > Pteropodidae > Pteropus > Pteropus medius. The sequence continues at coordinate 24,287,295 of NW_024344378.1, read as the reverse complement.
GGACGTTCTTCTGTTCCTGCAAAAGAGCGCTGGGAGCAGAGAGCCTGGGTTTGAACTTGGAGGGAAGGATTTCCGAAATGCAGGCTTTTGCAGCGGACAGGGGTTTCTTGTGCTTACACACAGGGCCTAACACATTGCTAGTGTTAACCGTTCGGCTATGAACCGAAGATGAAGAAATCATGTGAGCATTCCCACCTTTACGATCCACTGGAAAGCATGCAGAATAAAATAAACAGACCCATTAGGTTAAAGCTGAAAGCTGCTAAAAAAGAAAAAAAAAAAGAAAAAAAAAAAGGGAGAGGTAACATGCTCTATTGGTCATATGGTTTTGAGCTTGTTTTTTTTTAGTTTCCAGTCGTCCAGGAGCAAAATAATCTGTGCTGCAAAGCAGGTGCAGAGATGCAACGGAAAAACGGCCGCCTTGCCAGAGTGAGGAAAGGCTGAAACGCTCAGCTCATTTCTAAGAAAAAGGAATCAGAACAACAAAATAGAGAGAGAGATGCTTCAGGGAGAACAAGGTTGAGGTTCAAATGAAGGGAAATTATTAATACAGAAAGAAAAATGGCCGGTGAGAAACCAGGGGAGGGGACATAAGAAGGCTCAAAGGCCTAGAAATGGACCTGAACAAGGCAAAACTTATCTCAGTAGCTGGAGGTTCACCTCCTGCCAACACCCCAATAATAGTGTGGACAGGCGAGAGACACCCCAATAAGGGTGTGGACGGGCGAGAGGCCTGTGGGCTTCACTCCGTTACCTTTAGTGGAGGCCGAGCTGGAGGGTCTCTTGAGCCCACTGAGGCCCTGGAGAGGGATGTCTCCACCTTCCAGGACGCTTTTATAAATCTGCCTCTCATTCTCCAAGCTACCGAGGTCCCCAGGAGCTCCATCTGACTCCCTCTTCACTGCGTGGAAGTTGGAAGAATATATACTAAGAACAATGTAATTGTAAAAGAAAAAAAGAGGGGTGGGGAAGAATAGGAGTTAGTATTTTTAACATTTTTCTAAAAGGCACATTTCCAATGGAGGACAAGAAACACATGTTCTGGCATCCTAATCAAGCACATCCTTATTTAGACATGGACTTCTACAGACAAGGCAGGCCCACGGCTGCCCCTGAACGCTCAGGAATCATGTCCCAAAGTCCTCTGAGATGGCTGCATTTATGCTTTAAAAGAATAACTGAGAAACACTGATGGGGGAGGGAGGGCAGGAGACAAGGCCAGGACAGGGGAGGAGCGGGGGAAGGGATGAGAGGAAGGCACAGGGGAGGGCAGAGGGGGCTGGGGGCACAGCACACAAAACAAGCCAGTTGAGAACATGGGTGGAGCCTCTGACATGTCACTGGCCAGTGCTGGCAATTTCAAGTCTACCACTTGGATTACTTTTCTGGATTATTCTTCACATGCGTTTTGGCAGATGGAGCACTGAAATCAACCATGAAAGGAGGAGGCCCAGCTGTCCTGGGTCTTCAGGAAAATCAGTCACCAGGTGAAACTGAAACTTGGGACTCCCTTTGATTTTATTATCCCAGCCACCTTCTGCACGCACTTCTTTCAAAATGTGTATCCAGAACCTCATGACACATATTATGAGTATCAACTATTAATCATTTGTATCCTTCGCTTATTTTCATCTTGTTGAAATCTTAGGTATTTTTGCAAGTTACCACAAATCCTTTTTAGAAAGAGGTGGGCACATAACAAATTAAGAGCACTTACTCACTGAACATCTCCCTCCCCCTAAACCCCAGTTTTCTATGCCCTCACCCACTGACACACTGATATGTGGACACAAACATGCACACACTCACTCACTCACTCAGACAACTGAATGACTGACTCCTTTCCCACAGAAGTACTCAGGCTTCTGCTAGGCTGCTTCTCAATCCTTCTCAGTTCAGTTTCCTGGTATCAAAGTGGATTTCTCAGCTCTGAGGATATAAATAGCTTGGCATCCTAATCAAGATGTGAAATTTCTTCATCCTCATAATTTATTATGAATATTATCAAATTTATAGAAAAGCTTAAGGAACTGTAATAGTGAACACCTGTATATCCCACCCCCACCCTAAGTCTACAAGGAACATAGGCTGCATTTGCTTTATTACATCTGTCCATCTCTTTCCCTCTACCCATTAATCTGATGGAATTGTTTTTACATTACACGCAGCCCCTGAGCCTTCAGTCACAGATAATGATGGCAACAGCAACCCCATACACCACCTGGTGAGATGTCCTACGTGGGAGGCACCATGCTAAGTGCCCAATGATCGTTCTCTCTTTAATCCTCACAAACAATCCTACTTTTTCCATTTTCATATGAGGAGACAAGGCACTGAGAGATTCGGGCACTTGTCAGAGCAGGCACGGTTTAGTGGAATCGCAGAGCTGGAACGTGAGCCATGTCATGGAGTACCATGCAGAGAATACTCTCAGGCACCTTTATATACATAACATTTCCCTATGACTGAGGAGGCAGTGCCTTCCAAGGGCCCAGGCTTGAGCACCAAAGGAAGCAGGGGGCTTAAGGATGCTCGAGCTCCACCACCAAGTGCCATGAATGCATGCCTGGGGCAAGCAGCTCCAGAATGCAGGGCTCAGAAACAGGCAGTGTCTCCACCTCAGAGTAGTTAGGTTCCCCTGAACAATACCGCTGCTTTTAGCACTGCTAACACCCCTCACAGGAGCCACCTTACCACGTGCCCACCACTTATTCTAAGGGCTTTATGTGCTCAATTTCAGGGGCCTGCCGGGCAGTCGGTGATTCCCTCAGGTCCCTTCTTCTCCCTTCAGACCTAGGTCAGAGGATCAAATGCTTTTCCCCTTTCCTCAGCTGAAACAGAGGATCATTACTGGTAATCTAAGAGAAAAGAAAACCAACCCTCAAAGCTGAGAACATAAAAGCAAGTAATGAAGTGAGTCTACAGAGCAGCCTCTGCAGCATGTGTCTCAGAGAGGAAAAACCTCCGGGAGGGGTAGGACGGGGTGGTCTCTCTCCCCCCGGGCCAGGCCCTTATTTGTAGGAGCCCACTTGACGGTAGGGTCCATGAGTACGCTCAGTAAATATTTGTTGAATGAATAAGAAGTCGCATTTTCTGAAAGCAAAATCGGCACACATGATCTGATGAAGGGTATGTTTTGGTTTGTGCAATTATGTATTTAGATACTCTTCCACAAGTATATGAATTACATCACATTTACTTAAGGTTCCTAGCTCCTGACATCAGTGACTATGGAGTGAGTCATCAAAATGATGGAAAAAGTAAGACTACAGGGGATAGGCTGGCTGTCCTTCCTGGCGTCCCTGCCTCTGCCTGGAGGTGTCCACTCCCACCCCTAGAGACAAAGAGGCTTGGGGCTCTGCCTAAGGACAAGACTGCCACTCACGCAGCTGCCTCCAGTCCTGACTGGTAAAAGCCATCAACTCTAGCTAGAGGGCAGGAGTACCCCTAATGGTAACTTGCAAGGTTGTTGGCACTATATGCCACTTTAAATAAATATAAGCTCATCTAAACCGGCTTTCGCTTTGAATTTCCTAATTAAAAATAAATCTGCCTCTTTTCTAAACTTCCCTTTCGCAGTCTGCCATCTTATTTTTGGATGTATTTTTCTTATTTTGTCCTTCAGTTTAAACCCATGTTTCCCCTTTTTGTTCACCCAATTGCAGAAAGATCCATGTTGGGATGTCCTGTAGCCTTGCCAACAGCTGTGGTGACTCAGGCCCGTCTTGTGAGGAGAGTCTCTCTATCTCTCTAGAGCCCTGCTTGTCCTGTTCTGGGGCTACCAGACCTCCCCTCAGCATTGAGTGACTCTGACAGTGGCTTTTATCCTGCTGTCTTTTGAGCAGCCTTGGTCAGCACTTCCAACTCTATCTCTCCAGCTCCTAACTGCATACAGTCAGGACTCTCGGCTATAAAACTGGCCGCCTGACTTTGGACCTCCTTTACCTCACCGGTTTTCAGAACTCACCCACCCAAAAAGTGGGGACCAGACACCCCACTTTCTGGCTTTATTCCACCCATTATCACCACTTTTTCCTGCTTCTCCACCAGGATGACAAATCAGCATTCAGGAAATCCCTCAGAATGGATTTGCTTGGGCCAATTGTTTTCTTTCTGATACCAAAGCCAACACGCTTTTTCCAGATGTGTAAGTTTTTGCACATTGTTTAAAAACAAAATCTAAAAGCTCTAGAACAGAGTTTTAAAATGTATCCTCTCTGTGGGATCACCTAACGTTGGAAAGACAGATATTGTTTGTCCATTGTACCGAAGGGGAAACTGAGGACCAGAGTGTTGAAGGCATTTGGCATAGGTCACAGAGTTGTTGAGTCTTTGCTGTGTTCAAATAGACCAGAGAAAATGAGAAAAGTGCTCTCAGGCTAATTGAGGAAGATCCAAGTTACCGAATATTTAACAAAACAAATCAAGTCCAAAAGCTCAGCTCTCAGCAGCCTAGGTTGAGTCAGTTTTCGGTTAAGAAAAAGCAAGCCAGGAGAAGACAGTTAAAAGAGCTTATCCTCGAGCTAAGTTGCAGAGCTGCTGCTGAGTTTCATGGGGATTCAACAAAAACACACTCAAAGAATAAAGTGAGAGCGCAGAACAGTCATTTTAGGGCCAACTGTTTCCAATGGTGCTAACTGGTGGGCTCTGAAGGAGGTGAGCAGTCCTGGCAGCTGTGATTCCAGCCTGACTCCAACAAGTGGATCAGCTGAGGCAAACCCACTCATTTTAAACCCTTGGAAACAATCTGTTTCTCTTTGCCTCAATTTCTTTCATCTGCAAAACTATTAGGCGTGGTAAGACTGTCCAAAAAATCCACCTTCAGATCTATTATCTATATAGGCCTTTCTTTTGAGCTCCACACACACACACACTCAGCTGCCTTCTAGACAGCCCCACCTAGGTGTTCCTCAGGCATCTTAAACCCGTCACATCTCAAACCAAACCCAGAATCTGGTCCTCCACCTCCCATCACCCAGGCCAGGAAGCCCACAGAATCAACCCTCTTCTCCATCTTGTTCCCCAAACCTAATCAGTCACTAAGTCCTACTTATATTCCCTTCCATGATACAGCTCATTACCTGCCTGGTCACCCACCACCTCACCACCTGCTCACCTACACCTCTGCAATAAGTATACCATCACTCCCCTAGTCTCAGCCCTTACTCCCTCCAACCATTTTTGCAAATCACTGTCAGTGATATTTCTATAGAAGTTCTCGTCATGTCATTCCACTGCTCATTTTTTTTTATGCAACAAGCACTTATCAAGCACCTACTACATGTCAATCACTCTCCCAGGTGGAGATTCAACAAGGACCAAAACAGACAAAAAAATTCCAGCCTCACAGAATTCACTGTTCAAAACCATTTGATGTTTTCAGGAAGAAACAAAAACTGTCTGCGGGGAGGGGGTCTAGCCAATCTGGAGACGGCAGTTTCATCTTACAGCCTTTTGTACAGATGAAAAAATTTACTTTTCCTATTTATAATGTTACTGTTTTTCACTTTTTATTTGCTGTTTTTCCTCTATAAAGCCTTCCTTTCCTCCTCCACAAAACAGACGCCCTCCTGAGTCTCATCACTGCATGTACCATACCGACTCTGACTGTTATTTACAAGCCAGTCTCCCCATTACACTGATTTTTTTTCCCTTGAGGGCAGGCAGTTTATTTGATTAATTATGCCTAGCACTGTTGTTCAATAAATATTAGCATAATAAACGATTCTATAAAATTAAATGCCTACGTGGACACAGATTTCTGACACATTTTAAAGCCCTGGGAAGTCTCTACTACTTCATATAGTTCTTCAGGTAACGAGAGGTAACTTGTGTTTTGATCTTAAGTTAGATTAAGGGGGAAAAGGTGTTTTCTCTGGTGTACCACCCCTTAGGAAAGAACGGCTTCTTCTTGAGTGTCACCTGCTGGCCAAATAGAGTAAAGTTCTTTGGTTGGGCAAAGAATGTATTAGTGCTAATCAATGCTGAAAGGCTAAGCAATAATGAAAAGAACTAGTAGTCTACACTGCTGATTTATAGATCTGATAACTCTACAGAAAATAAAATACAAAACTGGAACGCACTGTGATCGCAACTATAAAAATATATCTTTTTTAGAGAGGAAGGATAGTATTGTATTAGGATACTGGGCCAATGGGTGAATTTCTTCTTCTCTCTTCCCAGGTTCTTTTAATATTGTGATATGTAATTAGCTAAATTAATATTTAAAACTGCAGACTGTCCAAGATAGGAAAGCAGATTTAACACAACACCATCACTTCTCCATTGACCACAAAGTTTTTGAACTTGGACCATCTGTGACTCCTCTTCAGTCCCTGGGTTGAGCCACAAGCTGCCTGCCTTGATGCTGAGTGAGTTGGAGTCTAGTTAATTAAGATTTATGGATGCATTCACTTATTCAGCAAACATTTATTGAGCATTTTCCTATGTGCCAGGCCCTGTACTTAGGATGGCTCCTCACCAATTCCACATATGGGAAAACCTTACTCATTTGAACAAACTGGGAGAACACCAAGCCTGAATTACTGAAAAAAATCCCCAAATAGTAGAATAGCAAGAGGGAAAAAACTCATCTATCACTGCCAAGTATTTCACGAGAGCCAGGCGAGGGTTGAAAAGCAGAGTTCTTTGGAGACCCACTTTGATGATATAAGTATGAGGGTTTGGTAAATTAACCCATCAGCTATCTTTATATATACAAATATACAGTGATAGCAATTTGCTCTTTTAAGCAGTTTGCATTAGTCCTCTTTAAACCTGCTAACACAATATTACGAATAGTTGCTTAAATTGTCTTTTTAATCACTCAAAAACAGTAAATCATAACACACTTTCTGTTAATTTAGTATCCGATTTTGAATCAGTATGGTGCAGACCAGAGTTTGCTGCCAACACCAGTCCCCTGGCCTAGAACTTCACTGCTCCTACCCTGGCTGTAGCTCTGCCAGCCGTGAAGCCTTGGACATTACACTGCCTTTATATGCCTGTTTCCCCACCTGTAAAATGGGGATTAAAAATAACGCCTGAACTTGGAATGCTGAGAGGACCAAATGAGGTTAAGTACATAAGATGCTAAGCATAGGACATGGAACATGGCAAATGCTCAATAAATTGTTAAAGTTATCACTTCATTCAAGACCTGTACACCTAACTCTGACAGCCCATGAGCACTGCTTTCTCTTCCGAATACTTTTAATTGAAGTATAGTCTACTTCGATCATTTGCCACTTTGCCTTCTTATTTACTATTTATTCGTGTGTGTGTGTGTGTGTGTGTGTGTGTGTGTGTGTGTGTGTGTGTTGTCCCCAAAACTATTAAGGGACTATTTCTCACATTCTTATTATAATACCTAGCATAGTGCCTTAGATCCATTAGAGCTAAGGGAATCACTCAGCTGGCCACCGGAAGCAGCATTTTTGTCCTGGGCATTTCTGGGAGATGGGGGTGAGGAGGCAGAGCCGGGAGATGAGGCAGCAGGATGAACACTGTGCAATCTTGACAACAGCAGGGGCAGGGAGCGATCTGGTCCGGTCACACACTGGGCTGTCAGGACTGTCAAAGTGACAAAGTTGGTCACTTTGACAAACAGGTGGCCTCAGGGACCAAGGAGAGTTTGTTAGGAGCTGTGGCCTTGAAGAAGCCGTTTATCTGCAGGTAGCCTAAGGTCACCTGGTGGGCTTCATCTCAAAAAGCACATCTCTGGGACCTAGAGGACCTGTGACTTGTTATCTCTGGAGCGGAAGGCACAGTTCAACTAGTTCTGCAAAGGAGAGTGAGCCCCAGAGCCCAGAGTGGAGGGAGAAAGTGGGGCAGCCCAGATGCTGTATCTGAGCTTTGGCTCCTCTCTGTCATATTGGTGGTCTGACCTAACCTTATAGTGGGTGCAAGAGACTTTATAACCAACCTCCTCCAAGATGGAACTGTCTTTCAGGACTGGAAACTCTTTCTCTAGCTGCTGTCTTAATACACTCTCAGTTTTACCTTATGCTCTAAGGTATATTGATCATAATCATTAATATATATATATTTAAAGAAGAAAAATGAACAGAATAGATTTAGCTAGAGATTTGGTCACTACCCTAAAAAGATAAAGATATTTTCCAATTTTCCAGTGAAATACGAAATCCCAGCTAACTGACTCAAATGAAACTACTTTTGCAAAATGCCCAAGTGACTATAATATTTGCCCCCCCAAATCCATAAACTCAGCATTCAGACCAGGTCAGGCTTCTGTGGATTTACTCAAAGGGAACAGTTGTGCCTTTCCTTCTTGTCACACTTCAAATAAGATACTGATATGGTGGTGAAAAAATGAGCTATTTATAGCAGAACAAGCTCTCAAATCTGTTGGGTGCACCAGGCACGGAGATGCAGTCCTTGCCCTCAAGGAGCTTGTAATTTACTAGTAATTATAAAAATATAAGAACATAATTCAAGTCTACAGCAACTGAAGGAAATGCCATACGAGGTACTGACATAAGATTGGGCATAGGAAGGCTCAGTTAGGGCCTACTTGTACCAGCTAAAATGCTTGCTATTTGCCACGTATGCTGGTGTGGGCGAGGGCAGCGCTGCAGCATTTTCAACTGGAATGGTAAAGTGCTGAGATAATTTGGCAGAGGACGCAGGATGGTTTACAGGAGGGAGAAAGGGGGCTGGCTGGTGGTCGCCCTATGAAGAAGTGAGTGAGGTGTGCACGCATAACCCAGGCAGAATCCTAAGAATGGGCATGGGGAAATAAAGCAACATCTCTGAGAATCAGATAAGTTAGCCCCTCTCGGCCTTATCATCTTTCCCTGTGACAAGGACTCACCCCCACCTTAAGCAGTCACACATGCCCTTCCCACAAGAATCAGCTAATGAGGTGAACTTTGATTCTAAGCTCAGAAATAAACTCACATTCCAATGATAAAGATGCCAACACAGAGGAAAGCTTATCAAAGGTAAGATGACTCATCGCAAAACTAATTTGGAAGAGAAGAAAACAGAAGAAAAAAATGAAGACTAGAATTGAGTTGAATCACCAAACTACATCATTCAAAGCCAATAGGCTGCCACAAATAAAACACACGAGTCCAAAACGCAAGCTTCTTTCCATTTTTGACATTTCATACATTAAGCCATATAAATAAAATGGCAACTTACTATCCAGGAGGCTCTGAAGAAATTTCCGGAGTGGGGCTGACTGCTGAGCTCTGTAAATGTCAAAAAAAAAAAAGTGTATATGATTTATTTTGATTCAGATGTTTCAAGCAAAGGAGAAGAAGAGAGAAGTCCCTCTCGTTTCTTAATTTAGATAAGGACCTCTGGGTGTTGGGGAGCCTGGCTGGAAAGGTCTCGGGCTGGTGGAGGATGGTGCCCTTTCCTTGGGAGGAGGATTTCTGCACAAGTGGGTGTTCTCTTCCTCTCTGATCTTTTGCCTCCCAGGGGTACAGCCAAGGCTCTGTGGGTGGGTCAGGAGATGGTCTCTTGGCTTACATATACCTTCAGTTGCAGGCCCATTGGGCAAATTGGTCTGCTATCTATTTAGCCAACATGCACTAGCAAAGTGGGCAGCACACCCCCCACCAGCTTACCCCAGTCCCCAAACCCCCTGCCAAGCCACCACAGGCTCCTTCATGCACCCGAGATGCCACAACCAGAGAGAGGGTCACCCAACACTTTAGGTACAGAATGTACAAAAATGCATTTTAAAAGACCACACTGTTTAGATCACTTGTTTGCCCCTGCAGATTTAGAAGTGTGAAAAGGGGGAAAATGCAGTTTCACAAAAGCTATCAATGCTCATCTCAGCCTGAGTTGGGGAACATTTTATAAGATTACAGGCCACTATGCAAAGGAAGAAAACAATTGAGCTACATGCAGAGAAAAAGCCACAAAATTGTGTAGCTTAGGGTTTCTGTTGTTGGAGAGGAAAAAAAAAAGCAAAGAGTTCAATATATTTGCTTTTAAAAATCATATCGTACATCAAAGAAAAAGTTAACTTTTAAAGATACTCTTATCTTTAATAATGACCATTTCGAAGAAAACAAACTATCTGGAGGAGAGAGATCTGAGGAAAGAAGAGGAGGAGAAATACCAGGAGAAAGAAAAGGAAGGAGATTGTGAAAGAGAAAGGGAGTGAGCAGCCTTCGTCAGGGCTTAGCCACCCGGCCCTCGGCCCTCGGCCCTCGGCCTACTGAAACATCCACCCTCCACCAGCAGGGTCCGTCCGTTTCCGAGGGCACCTCTGCCCCAGGATGAACACCCTGCACCCTCTAGCCCCCCATTACTCCCCAGAGAAGGCATCCCTTTCACCTCCACAAACATCCTCCCAGCCCTTTGCCTGCACTGGTCTCTCGGCCCAGCCTCTCTCCTTGGACTTCCTGCCTTGGGCATTTGTCCCATTCTCGGCCTTCACCCACCTCTGTGGACAAAGCCCTGGTCTCCATCTTGGAAAATTTTTGCAGGACCCTGCTGAGTCCTCTGGGAACATTCCACATCCTACCTTCTTCCATGATCACATTTCTGATCTGTGATGTACCGACCCGAGGGATCCTGATTCCTCCCCACATACTCCAGCCCCCATTCACTGCTCACCTAGCAACCTCCTAGCAAGTTTTTAGAAACCTCTTGGTTATCGAACCTTTCCGTCAGTCTATTTTGGGGACCTCTCTGGGGCACCGGGTCATCCTCACGCCTCTCCTCTCGCTCCACCATGCACTTTTTCTCCTCTCAGAACTGGTTTTTCGTTTTTCTCTGACCCTCCCCGCTTGTCTTCTTGTTCCGTGTCATCCAATATCCCAAGGCATAGTTGTTGGGCTCTCATTCTGTCAACGTGATTCTCCCTTCAGTCTTTCACCTACCACCAGGTAGGATGTCTTCATCTGCTCCCAAGGCATCATCACTTCTGTTCGAGTGACTCCGGTTGACTTTGTAAGTCCCTGCCACTCTCACGAGCCCTAGTCTTACATTTCCAACTGTCTCTTGGATATTCCCTATGTGATCCCCAACTAATACCTCAAAAGTAAATTATCTAAAATCAACTCCTTTCTCTTACCCATCTTTTTCTCCCCATCTTTATGTGGCATGCTGATGTCCCCATTCTTCTAGATGTCTGGCCAAAACTCTAGAGTTGTCTCCATCCCATTCCCCAATTCTTTGTTCTTCACACTGATTAGTTACAATGTCCCACTGCAATTTCCTCTATGACCTCTCACATCGACCGACCCCTCCCTTCATGCTGGTGCCACTGCACAGTATGGGTTTTCACCACCACTGCACGTCTGGACCACGCAGTAGACTTCTTGCCCTCTCGACCTCCACCTGGAGAATTTCCCTTCAATTCGGCCTCTTAGAGTGATGGCACGAACCTTTGAAAAACACTTCCTGAATTAAATCATTGGTTTGAGAGCAAAATCAATCATTTTCTTAACCACATTTTCTGAGCTTCTACAATCTGGGGTCGATTCTCTTTCCCAAACCTACCTCCCCCTATGACCACCCCAAACTTTCTATTATAGCCGAGTTCCACTTTATTCCTTGAATACATCTAAAACATGTTTACTTCTATGCTCTTTACCCTGCCTCAAATGGCTGCCCCTACTTTCGCCATGTTCCGAAGCCCCATCCGTCCTTTAAGAGCTCAGCTAACTCCCCCGATTTTCCATGAGATCTCTCTCTCCTGGCACATAGAGCCCAAACCATTCATTTAGCACTTAGCAGACACTGCTGTGTCCTGTTGGAGATCTTTTATTTCACGAGTGTGACTAAATCATCATGTTCCTGAAGGCAATGTCCATTTTTTGGTGCTGACTTAGAACCTCCCTCAGCATGTCTCACACATTTAGGGACTAATGGGCAACAGGTACCTAAACCAATGAGAAGGTGACTTATGAATCAGACACTTCTTTGTGCCCACCCTGCTCTGGGCAGAGATCTAGGTACCGGAAACCATGTGGGCCCTCAGAGGGGTGGCAGTTAGTTCAGTTGTTCTATAGCTAGCTGCCTCCCATCCTCACATGGTACAGAATCACTCACTATTTCAGACTGCTTAAAACAGTGCCCCCGATTCCTTCTTGGGTGACCTGTAATCTCAGTGCTCCCATTCTGCCTCAGCTCACTTTAGAACTTACCTGTAGCAACAGCTGTCACCCTAGAACTAGCTCACACCTTTGATCTCGCAGTGAGTACAGCTAGTTCCAGGCTCCACCCCCGTTGGAAACAACCCCTTTCCCATCCATCACCTCTATGCTTCAATCATGTGTCCTACGGCTCACGTTTCATGCCTCCTCCAAGTTCTGACAGGGTCTAGGCCTGACCACTGGCCCCTGCTGGCTTCCTCATCCTCCATAGACTCTGGATTCCTGAACCCCAACTCCCCTGATCTGCTTGCAGTTCCTTCTGACTCTCTCATTCTAGCTCCACACCCCTCTTTTCCACTGGCTACTGCCATAACCCCCTGCTTTCTTTATCCCTCCCCCGGGTTGAATCTCTGGCACTCACATGACTTTGGCATCCAAGTCACTCATGCTGGTGGTCTGACATTCCCTGTCTCAGTTCTGCTTATGTATAAGACGATTCGTTGGCATTTTCCACCTTTCCTGCCATAGTCTGTGGACCTTCCCAGCCTCTTCAGCAGTATCCTCACTCTTTTATTTTCTGCAACGATCTCCTTTCCTTGTAAGAGTCTCTCTCGTTTTGTCAGAGAGCCCTGGGAGCAGTTCTCAAAACACTGGGTATTTTTTGTCCCCTTGGGAATCCATTTACCTTGGACTCTCTTTCCAATCTATCTTTGAATAAACCACATTTAAAAAATATCAGTGCCGTTGAGTTTCAAATGCTTGTTTGTGGCTGGGCTTCTTGCCTCTAGAGCGAATATTTTCTTGAGAACTTTCTGAGCTTTCAAATTACAAATACTACTCTGATAGTGCTATACACATTAAGAGGCACTCAAATCACGCTGCTATGCTTTTGAAAATGACCTATGAGGTTGGTATCTTCCAGGGCTGCAAAAAATGACACACTGCCGAAAAAAAATTGGTCCCTGAAAATACAGAGAAGGCATACCACGGCAAAGGAAGGGAAGTTAAAAGCGTCACCCCCTGAAAGCAAAGGAAGAGAATGATAAAGAAAGGGGGGAGCTGTTAAAATCACCAGCCATCCGGTACATATTTGAAAACCCCCCTTTAAGGAAGATGCCAAGCTCAAAAAGAATCCAAGCGAAAATTAAGTTGGGGAAAAAAGGGAATCTAAATCAGGAGTCAGAAAGCCATGCAGCTTAAAAATAACCAGCATAATCATTCATCACCTCAACTACATCAAAAACCATAGAACAAAGAAAAAAACAAGACAGTTTGAAAAGGAACTGACAGCATGAGAAAAACTCAGAAAATACCTGTGACAGGTTTGCACTGGGTGCTTTATTAAGCGTCTCCATTTTTTCTAAATCTGCCTCTAACTCTGTTTGGCAGAGGTTGAGATCTTTTTCTAGATTAGTCTGGTTCAAGAAAGAAAAGATGGGAAAGAATGTTTTAGTTTAGAGGAAAGGCAGAGAGAATGGAAGGTTAAGTTTGAAAAATAAATTTTTTTAGTGTTATATTTTAATAAGGCAGAGATGGCATGATTAAAACACGAGAGCTCACTGGAAATTAGTTAAAGCCATGAGAACAGAGAAAGCAACATTAGGCATAGAAAAATATAAATCCTGAAGTAATCAGAGCTCCAAAACTCTATTCTATTGGCTAAAGAGAACTACAAATACCACAAAAACCTACCTTTAAGGAAACATCTATTTTCTCTCTTTTCAGAATATGGTGACTGTGACAAATACTATATGTCAGAAGAATAAATCATTGCTTTAAAAAAAAAAAAATAATACCCTCTAACCATTAATTATAAGTCTTAGAGACTTTGTTAAACAGTTTATCACCAAGCCAAAAAAAAAAAAAAAAAAAGTTGAAGGTTAAAAAGAAAAAAAAATGATTTAAGAAAAGAAAAGAAAAGAAAAACCCCACAACACACTCACACTAGCCAGGCTAGAGAGCACACACACAGCCCACGGAGGAGGCACGGAATTACCTTTCTATCCTCTCTAGGAAGGATAGAGCAGTCTCCAGGAGTATAATCCCATATCTTTTTGGGAGGCTGACGGGAAGCAGAGGAGGAAATGAAGAAATGAGCATAAAGACATAAAGACAAACATGGAGACTGGCTCAAACAAAGAGGGGGCACACTAGGAGAACTGTATCAACACAGAAAGGTGAGCTAAAGCAACGGGACCGTACGCTAACTGGGAGCTTTGTTTCTACGTCTCAAGAGTAAATCATTGTTGGAGTCCAAATATTGAAAACTTAAAAGAAGACACAAAGGAAAAAAAAAAAGAAAAAAAGCATCAACACCCATTTGAACCAAAATAGAAATTTTAAAATTCCTAACCGTTCCTTTCAAACTGTGATTGACACTGAGATTCTACCTTTTTGAAGCAATCTTCTCTGCCATAAAATTCATTACGTGTTAATAAATGTGTGAATTTGGAGATTCAGCCCATGGAGGGTATACTGAACTAAATGTGCTTTCTGTGGTTTATGGCAATAAAATCTCTGTACAAAATGGGTGTTAAATTTTGCATTGTATAATGAGACAATTTTTAAAATCTCCTCCTACTGTTTAAGTAGACTTTGATAGACTGCTAGTGGTAGAGGCATACCTGCCCTCTCCCTTAGAAAACGAAGTCTACGCTTTGAATTTAAACGGCAGGCTATAAGGTTATTTTTGTTTTCTCCTTTAACTCTTCAAGTTAGAATTAGAGCTGCATTCCGAAAACAGAAACCTGCCAGGAGAACTGCTGAAAGTTTAATGAGGGAGGGGTTCCGAGGGTAGGACATCTGGACGCCAAAGCCACTTCTAACTCTGGAACCTCTCTCCCACCAAGTAGACCTTCTTGTTCTGCCTTCTGAGACTTGAAATTTCTTATACAGTGACCTCTGAGGAGATGAGATCATTAAAAGCCCCTGGAGTCTTATGTGTATTTCATTATAACCAACTACGGAAGCATTCAAATTAGTTTACATAGTGACATTCTGCCTTGAGCTTATAGAAATCACATCAAATTTCTGTAGAAATTAGAGGGAGAAAGAAGAAAAAGCTGACACCCGGCCTCCTTGTAATGAGTTTGCAATGAAAAGTAATCTGATTTCAAGGTGCATTCATTACTGACAGCAACAGGTCAGTAATGTGATCTCTGCATATGTATATTCTACAATTTGTCGAGTGCGTGCTATTAACAATTATCGTTCATCTTTAAGCAGTTTTCCTCAGGATCTGGGTACTGATTATTTTGGTAAGTCTTCAAACATATTATCTTTTATTACTTTAAAAAAATTATTATGGTGACATTGGTTAATGAAATCCAGTAAGTTTCAGGTGTACAATTATCTTTTATTACTCTAAACGACCTGCACATTTAAGGAGGACTCTAAGGTCGATACGAGGAACACTCATGGCTTTAGAAAAAATGAGTTTGGAAGAGTATCTCTTTAAATAATTCAGAGGCAGTTAGAACAATAGGGCGGGGATACAAATTACAGGACGGTCCCAATATACAAATGGACTGTGTTCTCAACATTTATTTAGTTTGGCTGTGTGGTGCTCAGGCCACAGTTTCCAGTGGAAACAGTGTTTATTTACTAAAGTCTTCACAAACCCTATTTAACATATGCTGGGACTAAAATGCTGTCTATTTCTAACAAAAATAAAATGATTTGGAATGACATTTAGTAAAACAAACCAATCGCAATTCGTTAGGAAAACCTGTTTCATAACAGTTCCTAAAAGCTAGTATTTAAAATAAAACTAATTTAGTTATTTGGTCAATGAGAAGATGGCTAGAAATGTGTGGATTCTAAACGGGATTTCAAAAATCAATGGCACAGATTCTTTATTATAAATAATTTAAAGCTAATAGCTTTTGATTTCCCTGAAGAAGTATGTCATTATTATTATATATACCAATCATGGTCTTTTGTGGGGGTAGAAGGGACGAACTACATATATCGAAAAGTTTTTCTGTGAAGTAACTGAGCAGGTTTTAAGAAAAAGAAAAAAAGGAAAGGGTTAGGATACTGTTAAATATTTGCATGTGGAAAAGACTACATTAAGTAGACTTCATTGAGTGGTGGACAGCAGAATAAAAAGGGAGAGAAAAGAGAAGTGAGGTGTGCATCAAAGCTTTGGGAAAGGGCGAGGACATGGTGCACACTTTGGGTTGGACGCTCCCCTCTCCATTGGTCGCTAGGTGGCGCTGTTCATCCAGGACCGCTCAGCCGCTATTAAGAGACAGTGTCTAAGGTGGGAGGAATGACTGCACCTAATACAGAAGATGCCTTAACTTTGAAACAAAGCTCAGCATTACTAAATCAGTTTAATAATTCCAGAGCACCAGCTTAATTTGTCTTTGTCTTAATGAAAAATATACACCATGGAATGTAACATTTAACTGAACTATAAAATTAATTCCTGTCTGCAAATTATCATTCCAAACCACAGTGATTTAAGTCTCACTGCTTAAAGTCTCGATGTTTATAGTCTCATAGAAAAAACATCTAGTAAAATGTTTTATTTGTATATATGTAGCCCCTCTACCTGTAAATTTTTTGCAGCTGTAATAATTAAGATTTAAAGTAATTAGAGTTTTAAAGTCAGTTTCCAGTCATTTCCACTGAAATAATGAGCTCAATTTTCCCTTCTGTTTGATACCCTTTTGGGTGAGGACTAAGACAATCCTCCTTTAAGTGCCAAAAATCAATTTGTACCAAAGCCAGTTCAGACACATCACAGGGAAGCTGCAGAATATTATTAGGCTGAATACTAAATTTGTTAGAATTCCCAACTCCTATTTCAAATTTTGAGAAATATCCTACCTCGTAGAGATCATTCTCTAAAAGTCACCTGAAATGAGGTTGCATGTGTGGATCACATCTGCACAGAGAGGCCCTATTTGGCCTGCTCTGGCACTTCCCTTGCATTTGTGCTTTTAAGAATTCTACTTAAAGCAGTGACAATGCTGGTCTTTTTAGAGTGTTATGCATTTTCCTGCTTGTCTTCAGTATGTCATAAAGACATTGCTCAAGGAACTGAACCAATGGCTGACATTATGCCATCCACAGGCATGTGATATTTGTTGCTAGTGGTGGGAGGTCCTAAGACAAGCAATGATTTAGTTGTGTCTCTCTTGGATTTTCTGGCAAAAAGTACTGCCAGAGCTCACTGTCCTTTCTTGGTGAAGTAATGAAAAGCTCACAAGTTGTATGAGAACAGACAATCCCACACGTGACAACCGACACGGCTGTTCGCCACTTCCTGAATCCCTTCAAATTAGATCTGATTCTTTAGCAGCAACAATGCATCGACAGCATTATTTTCAAAGGTGTCTATAACCACTGAAGCTATTAAACTTACCGGTTTCCCAAACTCCAATTCCGAAAAGAATTTATACCAAGGTTCATTCTTTAAATCTATCTCTTCTGGGCTTATATCCCGACTCTATAGGGTTGGTGATAGGGATATGGAAGAGAGAGAAGGATAACATTATGCAAAGATTACATAGGAACAGGCCAGTAGAGATGCAGTGGTTTCCAGGTGTATACAGCAACTGTCGTCAAGAGCAGCAATCATCCATTTTTACTGACAGCAAACTCAGGGAGCTAAAACAGGTGGAAAAGGATGGGTTTATAAAAACAAAGACACTGAGGCAGGGAGCAGTGCATGAATCATTCTCAGTCCTAAGGCAGAAGAAAAATGGACTAGATGGAGAGCTCTGCCCCACACTGCTGCCCTCCGCAACCAATCTGAATATGAGCATAACAGTGTTCCCATATTGTGGGAGAAAAGCAAGTCCTTATTTCTTCTTTACAAAGAACTATTAGTTACGAGCAAATAACCTGGTGAGCACACCAAACATTTAGCCATCTATGCCAGGTGAGTAGAGCAAACAATTTTTATGGGCTAGTCCAGTTTTAGTACTTATTTGTAAGGCTGCCTTAAAGTTTTCAAGATAAATGCAAATACTGACACTTTTATAAAAGCCAATTTGTTAATACTGCATCTTTAATGGCACATGAGTAGGTGAGAAACCATGTCCCATACACAGTAAAGGGAAAGATGGTATAAGTAAAAGCAGAGGACACAAGTTTAAACAAGTACCCATGGAGGATGAATACAGACGGAATATATTTTAACAAATAAATGTTAAAGAACTGGTAAAAAAATAAAATAAAATAAAGAAGGCGAGGGAAAAGCTGAATAAGACAGATAACAGAACAACAGGCGGGGGAAAATTTCTGGGTTATGTTACAAAAATAAATTAGATTTCTCACTTTACATAACTCTAAGAGGTCATTCACACAGACTGATAATTGACTCCATGGGATTTCGTATTTAATCGAATATTTATAAAGTTCTGGTACCTTGCTCTGTGGAATAATATGTTTCTGGAAATAATTAGTTGGAAAATGAATGCCTGGAAAGCACATCAGGTTTCCCTTAATAAACTAGAGATATGTTCACATCAGACAAAAGTGTTAGAAGTTCATAGCTTAATTAAATTCATTTATGTAGAGATGTTT